>NW_028161472.1:117500-169300 GCF_964263955.1 Coregonus lavaretus | reverse complement strand
GGCTGTCATTCTTTTGGTCCTTAAATGAAACTGGTATACTTTTTTATTTATCACAGTTTTCTTTAACCAATTATGTTCTTTAATGCAAGGCCGACAGACAAGTTCCTTACCTTTTCCCCCTTTACTTTTTCCCCCTTCCACTTTCCTTTTCCATTTTTGCGGTAATGCTGCAATTATTTGGTTGTAATTTTGGGTAGAGCAGACATTTCCATATGTTTTTGTTAGCTGCATGTGCGACATAACTCCACCAGTGCTACTGATTATATCATTTACGAAGATTATACCTTTTTTTTTTTTTTTTTTTTATAAAAGGTTTTTTATCAATTAGTATATTTGAGTTTAACCACAATATTTGTTGCATTATTTGTTCTGTCGTTTCTGGAGGATTAAATTGAAATTGCAACCAAGTTTCTATGGCTTGTTTTAGAAATAGTGATATTTGGGAGATTATTTCCTATTCAAATAACTGATAGTGAGAGGTTGTAATCTGAATAAAGGAAAAAAGGCCATTCTTGAACATTGGGTGAGACAATCTTACTAATTTGCTAGAGAACCTAGTTCGTATTTAAGTATAACTTTTGTATGACTGAAGCTTTTAGTGATAGGTCTAATGCTTTAATATTTAATCATTTTTGTCCTCCGAATTCATATTCATTAAATAAATAGGCCTGTTTACTTTAGTCAGGTTTGCCATTCCAAATCAAATTGAATATTTATTTCTAATATCATTTTAAAAACTGTTCACTAGGCGTAGACCATAAGCAAATAGGTAAACTGGGATAATACTAAAGAGTTAATCAGGGTGATTTTCCCACAAATTGACAGGTATTTACCTTTCCATGCTGTTGTGTTTAGGCCAGTGACTAAATATCTAAAAGCAATCCATTTTAAATTCAGGCTTTATGTAACACAACAAAATGTGGATAAAAGTCAAGGGGTGTGAATACTTTTTGAAGACACTGTACTAACATTTCTGCAAATGTATATATCGCGTTTGGGAAATAAACTTTTCACATATTGGCAGGGTATGTACATAAAGGCAGGGTATACATAAAGGCAGGGTATGTATATATAAGCAAGGTATGTACATATTGGCAGGGTATGTATATAAAGGCAGGGTATGTACATAAAGGCAGGGTATACAGTGCATTCAGAATGTATTCAGACCCCTTCCATTTTTCAAAATGTTGTTCCGTTACAGCCTTATTCTAAAATGGATTAAATTTGTTTTTTCCCCTCATCAATCTACACACAATACCCCATAATGACAAAGCAAAAATAAGGTTTTAGAAATGTGTGCTAATTTATAAAAAATACAAAACAGAAATTTCACATTTACATAAGTATTCAGACCCTTTACTCAGTACTTTGTTGAAGCACCTTTGGCAGCGATTACAGCCTCGAGTCTTCTTGGGTATGACGCTACAAGCTTGGCACACCTGTATTTGGGGAGTTTCTCCCATTCTTCTCTGCAGATCCTCTCAAGCTCTGTCAGGTTGGATGGGAGCGTCGCTGCCAGCTATTTTCAGGTCTCTCCAGAGATGTTTGATCGGGTTCAAGTCCGGGCTCTGGCTGAGCCACTCAAGGACATTCAGAGACTTGTCCCGAAGCCACACCTGCGTTGTCTTTGTTGTGTGCTTAGGGTCGTTGTCCTGGTGGAAGGTGAACCTTCGCCCCAGTCTGACGTCCTGAGCGCTCTGGAGCAGGTTTTTTATCAAGGATCTCTCTGTACTTTGCTCTGTTCATCTTTGCTTCGATCCTGACTAGTTTCCCAGTCCCTGCGGCTGAAAAACATCCCCACAGCATGATGCTGCCACCACCATGCTTCACCGTAGGGATGGTGACAGGTTTCCTCCAGACGTGAGGCTTGGCATTCACACCAAAGAGTTCAATCTTGGTTTCATCAGTCCAGAGAATCTTGTTTCTCATGGTCAGAGTCCTTTAGGTGCCTTTCGGAACACTCCAAGCAGGCTGTCATGTGCGTTTTACTGAGGAGTGGCTTCCATCTGGCCACTCTACCATAAATGCCTGATTGGAGGAGTGCTTCAGAGATGGTTGTCCATCTGGAGGTTTCTCCCATCTCTACAGAGGAAGTCAGGAGCTCTGTCAGAGTGACCATCGGGTTCTTGGTCACCTCCCTGACCCATGAAATATCCAGTTTCACTTGTGAAATTCGCATTTTCATTACGTTTACATTTTTTACATTTACGTCATTTAGCAGACGCTCTTATCCAGAGTGACTTACAAATAGGTGCATTTATCCTTATTTTCACATGTGATATGGCTGTTTTCACATAGTAACACCACCTTTTCTCATGTGAGAATAATAAAACAATCACGTGATAATCACATTTGCAGATTCACATGTAAGAAAACTCCACATGCAAATTCACATTTGAAAAACATTCAGATGTGAAAATCTCACTTACAAATGGGGAATTGCAGGATCATATGTGGTGGTGAAATAGTGTTATTGTCCTCACATGTGAAGACGTGGTGTTAACATGTTGCAGTGGCAATGTTTCCACATGTGGAATTGCATATTCTGTAACGCCATTCTGGAAAAAGGTTACTTAGCCTACCCAAATATAACATTTAAAGTGTGTTAAAAATTATGATTTATTTTTTTCTGAGCCATCCACTCAACTATTATTGTAGTCCTCCATGGTGTTTCATTGATATACAGTGGGGAAAAAATGTATTTAGTCAGCCACCAATTGTGCAAGTTCTCCCACTTAAAAAGATGAGAGAGGCCTGTAATTTTCATCATAGGTACACGTCAACTATGACAGACAAATTGAGAAGAAAAAAAATCCAGAAAATCACATTGTAGGATTTTTAATGAATTTAGTTGCAAATTATGGTGGAAAATAAGTATTTGGTCACCTACAAACAAGCAAGATTTCTGGCTCTCACAGACCTGTAACTTCTTCTTTAAGAGGCTCCTCTGTCCTCCACTCGTTACCTGTATTAATGGCACCTGTTTGAACTTGTTATCTGTATAAAAGACACCTGTCCACAACCTCAAACAGTCACACTCCAAACTCCACTATGGCCAAGACCAAAGAGCTGTCAAAGGACACCAGAAACAAAATTGTAGACCTGCACCAGGCTGGGAAGACTGAATCTGCAATAGGTAAGCAGCTTGGTTTGAAGAAATCAACTGTGGGAGCAATTATTTGGAAATGGAAGACATACAAGACCACTGATAATCTCCCTCGATCTGGGGCTCCACGCAATATCTCACCCCGTGGGGTCAAAATGATCACAAGAACGGTGAGCAAAAATCCCAGAACCACACGGGGGGACCTAGTGAATGACCTGCAGAGAGCTGGGACCAAAGTAACAAAGCCTACCATCAGTAGCACACTACGCCGCCAGGGACTCAAATCCTGCAGTGCCAGATGTGTCCCCCTGCTTAAGCCAGTACATGTCCAGGCCCATCTGAAGTTTGCTAGAGTGCATTTGGATGATCCAGAAGAGGATTGGGAGAATGTCATATGGTCAGATGAAACCAAAATATAACTTTTTGGTATAAACTCAACTCATCGTGTTTGGAGGACAAAGAATCCAAAGAACACCATACCTACTGTGAAGCATGGGGGTGGAAACATCATGCTTTGGGGCTGTTTTTCTGCAAATGGACCAGGACGACTGATCAGTGTAAAGGAAAGAATGAATGGGTCCATGTATTGTGAGATTTTGAGTGAAAACCTCCTTCCATCAGCAAGGGCATTGAAGATGAAACATGGCTAGGTCTTTCAGCATGAAAATGATCCCAAACACACCGCCCGGGCAACGAAGGAGTGGCTTCGTAAGAAGCATTTCGAGGTCCTGGAGTGGCCTAGCCAGTCTCCAGATCTCAACCCCATAGAAAATCTTTGGAGGGAGTTGAAAGTCTGTGTTGCCCAGCGACAGCCCCAAAACATCACTGCTCTAGAGGAGATCTGCATGGAGGAATGGGCCAAAATACCAGCAACAGTGTGTGAAAACGTTGTGAAGACTTACAGAAAATGTTTGACCTGTGTCATTGCCAACAAAGGGTATATAACAAAGTATTGAGAAACTTTTGTTATTGACCAAATACTTATTTTCCACCATAATTTGCAAATAATTCATTAAAAATCCTACAATGTGATTTTCTGGATTTTTTTCTCTCAAATTTTCTGTCATATTTGAAGTGTACCTATGATGAAAATTACAGGCCTCTCTCATCTTTTTAAGTGGGAGAACTTGCACAATTGGTGGCTGACTAAATGCTTGTTTTCCCCACTGTACATGTATACTTAGCGCTACCACTATGGGGAGGCATTTGGAGTATTAATGCTGTAGACCTGAAATAGATTTGGATGATTTTGAATTAAAGTTGTCAGAGTCCAGTTAACTTTTTGTTTAATCGCATGAGCTGAAAGCATTCAAAATACACTTAAATATAAAACATACAATCTATACAGCTAAAAATAACAATTTCATATCAAAACAAATTGACATTAGGTTAAAGAAAGTGTGCTTTATCAATTTACCTGATTTTGCTAACCTTTACTTTGGATAAGATCAAGACGTCAATATCATTTTCATACAAAACATTTTAAATTACAGCTCAATTTGAGCAAATCTTTTAAAAGTTAAAAAATGTTTTACCTCTAAGGGATCGGTGTCCCGTATATGGGACGGTTGCGCTAACGTGCGCTAATGTGATTAGCATGACTGTTGTAAATAACAGCAAACTTTCCAGGACATAGACATGTCTTATATGGGCAGAAAGCTTACATTCTTGTTAATCTAACTGCACTGTCCAATTTACAGTAGCTATTACAGTGAAAAAATACCATGCTATTGTTTGAGGAGAGTGCACAACATCCAAAAAACTATCACGGCAACTGGTTTGATACATTCACGTCTGAAGGTAAATAATGTACTTACATTCAGTAATCTTGCTCTGATTTGTCATCCTAAGGGTCCCAGAGATAAAATGTAGCATAGATTTGTTGGTTCTACAGTTTGAACCCCTGCTGTCTCTGGCTCCACACCCACCCTGCCCGCCCATCTAGATGTGTGAAAGTTAGTGTATAAGCTAATGAGCCATCATGTATGATATTCCTGGGAGTTTGTAAACTTACATTTTATATTACCATATCAAGTTTGTATGTTCTCTATAGTTATGTACTTGAAAATGTATCAATTGACCATTTCGGCACATTTGGGAAGACTTCATACAAAATAGTCCAGTATTGCAACGCTTCACTTGATCAATCTGAAACTTGACACAGTGCAAAATAGGGACAATGCAGATATTGTGTGTAATTGGTTCAGATGTTTGCCAGTAGCATTCTTCCTCTCTGTGTGTGTCTGGTTCAGACCAACAGAACTCCTCTTTCTGTGTGTGTCTGGTTCAGACCAATAGAACTCCTCTCTGTGTGTCTGGTTCAGACCAACAGAACTCCTCTCTGTGTGTGTCTGGTTCAGACCAACAGAACTCCTCTCTGTGTGTCTGGTTCAGACCAACAGAACTCCTCTCTGTGTGTGTCTGGTTCAGACCAACAGAACTCCTCTCTGTTATGACAACAAAGACATGCAGCCACGCTGAACACCACCATGATCCCACGGACACTGAGAGCCAGGGCTTCAATGGTCCTGCACAACGATGTCAACACTGGAGGGACTGGAGAAATGCATCAAGCTGGAGTGGTTGTTTCACTCTTCCCATGACAAAATGTTGACGAGGTATTGCAGAGTGTATTCACAGAGAAATTCACCAATCCAACGTTGACAAAGATGGAAAAACAACATGCATTTCAAGTGCATTTAAAAAATATATTTTAATGTTTGCAGACAGGGTAGTGAAGAAACTAAGCAGAGCATTGTCTTAATATTTTTGGGATGAACCTACTTTACATATTGTGTGTGCCTGGGGATCAACACATTGTGGCGACGCTGATGAAGGCTGGCGCCGAAACGCGCCCGTTTGCTCTGCTGGTGCTAAGAAAAGCCATAGAAACATATTTTTCCTTTTCTCAGATGCATGCCTTTTGAACCCGGTATCTAAATGCTTTCTGTTACACAACCTTTTGAGTTGAGCACTCCAATTCCTCTTTCTATGGTAGCATCCCTCCCACTTTCTACTTGGAGGGTGATAAGATATTTTCTAAGTGTGTTTACATCTAGCAAAACATGATCTCCCCCCTTTACACACGGTTAATCCTGAGAAGACCCCATTATAAAGCTCTAGGTTGGGAAAATATTGATTTCACAGCCCAGCTAACAAGGAGTGGCTAACATCAGAGCCTTCCTCCCAAATGTTCTCTGTTAATGCGTCCCAAATGGCACCCTAGTCCCTATTTAGTGCACTACTTTTCCCTATTTAGTAGTGCACTATATAGGTGATAGGGTGCCATTTGGGACATACTGTGTGCATGAACAAGCTGATGGCTAATGAAAACTGACCACACCCTCACCTCTGAGAGAGCGGCTTGGGAGCTCTGGGTGGAACCACCTTAGCCCAAATGTAATCTAAAAACAATTTCCCCACCATGTCCCCTAGCGAACGTCCCCCCACACTTGCCTGGCCACAGCTAAGTTTTGCTTCACAGGTTCATTCGTTGTTTAAATAAAGTCAATATTGTGCTGGACCGAGCAGTGCGTCACCTGGGGAATTACTCTGGTTGATAGTCCGAATAGGCGGATGGTTTTTTTTTTTTTGGAACCTCACTTTTCTTTTCTTTTTCCCGGTGCTCTCTCCCTCTCCTTTCAGAATCAGCAGAGTCCTAAAGGCCAGTTATGTATCCGGCTCTGCTAAATTACTAAATTACTGAAATGCTTAGTACAAATTCTGATTGCGGGTCCCAAATGAAACTCCAAACTAATTCTAATTCCGCTTAGCCTGTAATTACAGGCTGCCACAGCAACGGATCAGCTGCATTCCGGAAAAATCTGACCTAATCGGTCTTTTGTTTGTGCCCCGTTTCATAAACTATATGATTAATTCTCTCTGTATTTAATCAGGCTTGACTCATTTGATAGGACAATCAGAATAAAAAATAAACAATAATGAATTGATTAACTGTGCAGGTTAATACTTTTTTTTTGTATTCATTAGGTGATTTTAAATGATGATGACAATCTGTGAGAGATTCATTAAGCTACATTTACAATATCACTGTCACGGGCCCCATCTTGTCAATTGGACTGTGCCGAGGCAGCGATGCTGGGATGAGAATTAAGTTGAATAATTAAACATTAATACTAATGATAATCATCATCACAGTGTTTTCTCCCTGGGGTTTCCGTACTCCCTTCATCAGTCACAGTAATTAGAAAGCAATTGAGAGGAAATTAGTAGGGGAAAGGTTTCCTTTACTAAGTGTCATCACATTCACATTTATATTAACACAGCCACTAGACGTTTTCATACGGAGCGTAATTCTGTTGATGCTTATCTTATCAATACTGCTAGAGCCACATTACTGCTAATGGCCAGTCAGAGAGACTCATCATGTTGATGATAATAACAGGAGTCAATCAGAGAGACTCATCATGTTGATGATAATGACAGGAGTCAGTCAGAGGGACTCATCATGTTGATGATAATGACAGGAGTCAGTCAGAGAGACTCATCATGTTGATGACAGGAGTCAGTCAGAGAGACTCATCATGTTGATAATAATGACAGGAGTCAGTCAGAGAGACTCACCATGTTGATGATAATGACAGGAGTCAGTCAGAGAGACTCATCATGTTGATGACAGGAGTCAGTCAGAGAGACTCATCATGTTGATGATAATGACAGGAGTCAGTCAGAGAGACTCATCATGTTGATAATAATGACAGGAGTCAGTCTGAGAGACTCATCATGTTGATAATAATGACAGGAGTCAGTCAGAGAGACTCATCATGTTGATGACAGGAGTCAGTCAGAGAGACTCATCATGTTGATGATAATGACAGGAGTCAGTCAGAGAGACTCATCATGTTGATGACAGGAGTCAGTCAGAGAGACTCATCATGTTGATGACAGGAGTCAGTCAGAGAGACTCATCATGTTGATAATAATGACAGGAGTCAGTCAGAGTGACTCATCATGTTGATAATAATGACAGGAGTCAGTCAGAGAGACTCATCATGTAGATAATAATGACAGGAGTCAGTCAGAGTGACTCATCATGTTGATAATAATGACAGGAGTCAGTCAGAGAGACTCATCATGTTGATGATAATGACAGGAGTCAGTCAGAGAGACTCATCATGTTGATAATAATGACAGGAGTCAGTCAGAGAGACTCATCATGTTGATAATAATGACAGGAGTCAGTCAGAGAGACTCATCATGTTGATGATAATGACAGGAGTCAGTCAGAGAGACTCATCATGTTGATAATAATGACAGGAGTCAGTCAGAGAGACTCATCATGTTGATGACAGGAGTCAGTCAGAGAGACTCATCATGTTGATGACAGGAGTCAGTCTGAGAGACTCATCATGTTGATAATAATGACAGGAGTCAGTCAGAGAGACTCATCATGTTGATGATAATGACAGGAGTCAGTCAGAGAGACTCATCATGTTGATGACAGGAGTCAGTCAGAGAGACTCATCATGTTGATGATAATGACAGGAGTCAGTCAGAGAGACTCATCATGTTGATGATAATGACAGGAGTCAGTCAGAGAGACTCATCATGTTGATGATAATGACAGGAGTCAGTCAGAGAGACTCATCATGTTGATGACAGGAGTCAGTCAGAGTGACTCATCATGTTGATAATAATGACAGGAGTCAGTCTGAGAGACTCATCATGTTGATGATAATGACAGGAGTCAGTCAGAGAGACTCATCATGTTGATGATAATGACAGGAGTCAGTCTGAGAGACTCATCATGTTGATGATAATGACAGGAGTCAGTCAGAGAGACTCATCATGTTGATGACAGGAGTCAGTCTGAGAGACTCATCATGTTGATGACAGGAGTCAGTCAGAGAGACTCATCATGTTGATGACAGGAGTCAGTCTGAGAGACTCATCATGTTGATGACAGGAGTCAGTCAGAGAGACTCATCATGTTGATAATAATGACAGGAGTCAGTCAGAGAGACTCATCATGTTGATGACAGGAGTCAGTCAGAGAGACTCATCATGTTGATGACAGGAGTCAGTCAGAGAGACTCATCATGTTGATGACAGGAGTCAGTCAGAGAGACTCATCATGTTGATGATAATGACAGGAGTCAGTCTGAGAGACTCATCATGTTGATAATAATGACAGGAGTCAGTCAGAGAGACTCACCATGTTGATGATAATGACAGGAGTCAGTCAGAGAGACTCATCATGTTGATAATAATGACAGGAGTCAGTCAGAGAGACTCATCATGTTGATAATAATGACAGGAGTCAGTCAGAGAGACTCACCATGTTGATGATAATGACAGGAGTCAGTCAGAGAGACTCATCATGTAGATAATAATGACAGGAGTCAGTCAGAGAGACTCATCATGTTGATGACAGGAGTCAGTCAGAGAGACTCATCATGTTGATGATAATGACAGGAGTCAGTCAGAGTGACTCATCATGTTGATAATAATGACAGGAGTCAGTCAGAGAGACTCATCATGTAGATAATAATGACAGGAGTCAGTCAGAGAGACTCATCATGTTGATGACAGGAGTCAGTCAGAGAGACTCATCATGTTGATGACAGGAGTCAGTAAGAGACTCATCATGTTGATAATAATGACAGGAGTCAGTCAGAGGGACTCATCATGTTGATAATAATGACAGGAGTCAGTCAGAGAGACTCATCATGTTGATAATAATGACAGGAGTCAGTCAGAGAGACTCATCATGTAGATAATAATGACAGGAGTCAGTCAGAGAGACTCATCATGTTGATGATAATGACAGGAGTCAGTCAGAGAGACTCATCATGTTGATAATAATGACAGGAGTCAGTCAGAGAGACTCATCATGTTGATGATAATGACAGGAGTCAGTCAGAGAGACTCATCATGTTGATAATAATGACAGGAGTCAGTCAGAGAGACTCATCATGTTGATGATAATGACAGGAGTCAGTCAGAGAGACTCATCATGTTGATAATAATGACAGGAGTCAGTCAGAGAGACTCATCATGTTGATAATAATGACAGGAGTCAGTCTGAGAGACTCATCATGTTGATGACAGGAGTCAGTCAGAGAGACTCATCATGTTGATGATAATGACAGGAGTCAGTCAGAGAGACTCATCATGTTGATGATAATGACAGGAGTCAGTCAGAGAGACTCATCATGTTGATAATAATGACAGGAGTCAGTCAGAGAGACTCATCATGTTGATGACAGGAGTCAGTCAGAGAGACTCATCATGTTGATAATAATGACAGGAGTCAGTCAGAGAGACTCATCATGTTGATGACAGGAGTCAGTCAGAGAGACTCATCATGTTGATGACAGGAGTCAGTCAGAGAGACTCATCATGTTGATGACAGGAGTCAGTCAGAGAGACTCATCATGTTGATAATAATGACAGGAGTCAGTCAGAGTGACTCATCATGTTGATGATAATGACAGGAGTCAGTCAGAGAGACTCATCATGTTGATAATAATGACAGGAGTCAGTCAGAGAGACTCATCATGTTGATGACAGGAGTCAGTCAGAGAGACTCATCATGTTGATGATAATGACAGGAGTCAGTCAGAGGGACTCATCATGTTGATAATAATGACAGGAGTCAGTCAGAGAGACTCATCATGTTGATAATAATGACAGGAGTCAGTCAGAGAGACTCATCATGTAGATAATAATGACAGGAGTCAGTCAGAGAGACTCATCATGTTGATGATAATGACAGGAGTCAGTCAGAGAGACTCATCATGTTGATAATAATGACAGGAGTCAGTCAGAGAGACTCATCATGTTGATAATAATGACAGGAGTCAGTCTGAGAGACTCATCATGTTGATGACAGGAGTCAGTCAGAGAGACTCATCATGTTGATGATAATGACAGGAGTCAGTCAGAGAGACTCATCATGTTGATGATAATGACAGGAGTCAGTCAGAGAGACTCATCATGTTGATAATAATGACAGGAGTCAGTCAGAGAGACTCATCATGTTGATGACAGGAGTCAGTCAGAGAGACTCATCATATTGATGATAATGACAGGAGTCAGTCAGAGAGACTCATCATGTTGATGATAATGACAGGAATCAGTCGGAGAGACTCATCATGTTGATGACAGGAGTCAGTCAGAGAGACTCATCATGTTGATGATAATGACAGGAGTCAGTCAGAGAGACTCATCATGTTGATAATAATGACAGGAGTCAGTCAGAGAGACTCATCATGTTGATGATAATGACAGGAGTCAGTCAGAGAGACTCATCATGTTGATAATAATGACAGGAGTCAGTCAGAGAGACTCATCATGTTGATAATAATGACAGGAGTCAGTCTGAGAGACTCATCATGTTGATGACAGGAGTCAGTCAGAGAGACTCATCATGTTGATGATAATGACAGGAGTCAGTCAGAGAGACTCATCATGTTGATGATAATGACAGGAGTCAGTCAGAGAGACTCATCATGTTGATAATAATGACAGGAGTCAGTCAGAGAGACTCATCATGTTGATGACAGGAGTCAGTCAGAGAGACTCATCATGTTGATAATAATGACAGGAGTCAGTCAGAGAGACTCATCATGTTGATGACAGGAGTCAGTCAGAGAGACTCATCATGTTGATGACAGGAGTCAGTCAGAGAGACTCATCATGTTGATGACAGGAGTCAGTCAGAGAGACTCATCATGTTGATAATAATGACAGGAGTCAGTCAGAGTGACTCATCATGTTGATGATAATGACAGGAGTCAGTCAGAGAGACTCATCATGTTGATAATAATGACAGGAGTCAGTCAGAGAGACTCATCATGTTGATAATAATGACAGGAGTCAGTCTGAGAGACTCATCATGTTGATGACAGGAGTCAGTCAGAGAGACTCATCATGTTGATGATAATGACAGGAGTCAGTCAGAGAGACTCATCATGTTGATGATAATGACAGGAGTCAGTCAGAGAGACTCATCATGTTGATGACAGGAGTCAGTCAGAGAGACTCATCATGTTGATGATAATGACAGGAGTCAGTCAGAGAGACTCATCATGTTGATGATAATGACAGGAGTCAGTCAGAGAGACTCATCATGTTGATAATAATGACAGGAGTCAGTCAGAGAGACTCATCATGTTGATAATAATGACAGGAGTCAGTCAGAGAGACTCATCATGTTGATAATAATGACAGGAGTCAGTCAGAGTGACTCATCATGTTGATAATAATGACAGGAGTCAGTCTGAGAGACTCATCATGTTGATAATAATGACAGGAGTCAGTCAGAGAGACTCATCATGTTGATAATAATGACAGGAGTCAGTCAGAGAGACTCATCATGTTGATAATAATGACAGGAGTCAGTCAGAGAGACTCATCATGTTGATAATAATGACAGGAGTCAGTCAGAGAGACTCATCATGTTGATAATAATGACAGGAGTCAGTCAGAGAGACTCATCATGTTGATGACAGGAGTCAGTCAGAGAGACTCATCATGTTGATGACAGGAGTCAGTCAGAGAGACTCATCATGTTGATAATAATTACAGGAGTCAGTCAGAGAGATTTATCATGTAGATAATAATGACAGGAGTCAGTCAGAGAGACTCATCATGTTGATGACAGGAGTCAGTAAGAGACTCATCATGTTGATGATAATGACAGGAGTCAGTCAGAGAGACTCATCATGTTGATGACAGGAGTCAGTCTGAGAGACTCATCATGTTGATAATAATGACAGGAGTCAGTCAGAGAGACTCATCATGTTGATGACAATGACAGGAGTCAGTCAGAGAGACTCATCATGTTGATAATAATGACAGGAGTCAGTCAGAGTGACTCATCATGTTGATAATAATGACAGGAGTCAGTCAGAGAGACTCATCATGTTGATGACAGGAGTCAGTCAGAGAGACTCATCATGTTGATAATAATGACAGGAGTCAGTCAGAGAGACTCATCATGTTGATGACAGGAGTCAGTCAGAGAGACTCATCATGTTGATGACAGGAGTCAGTCAGAGAGACTCATCATGTTGATAATAATTACAGGAGTCAGTCAGAGAGATTTATCATGTAGATAATAATGACAGGAGTCAGTCAGAGAGACTCATCATGTTGATGACAGGAGTCAGTAAGATACTCATCATGTTGATGATAATGACAGGAGTCAGTCAGAGAGACTCATCATGTTGATGACAGGAGTCAGTCTGAGAGACTCATCATGTTGATAATAATGACAGGAGTCAGTCAGAGAGACTCATCATGTTGATGACAATGACAGGAGTCAGTCAGAGAGACTCATCATGTTGATAATAATGACAGGAGTCAGTCAGAGTGACTCATCATGTTGATAATAATGACAGGAGTCAGTCAGAGAGACTCATCATGTTGATGACAGGAGTCAGTCAGAGAGACTCATCATGTTGATGACAGGAGTCAGTCAGAGAGACTCATCATGTTGATAATAATGACAGGAGTCAGTCAGAGGGACTCATCATGTTGATGATAATGACAGGAGTCGGTCAGAGTGACTCATCATGTTGATAATAATGACAGGAGTCAGTCAGAGAGACTCATCATGTTGATGACAGGAGTCAGTCAGAGAGACTCATCATGTTGATAATAATGACAGGAGTCAGTCAGAGAGACTCATCATGTTGATGACAGGAGTCAGTCAGAGAGACTCATCATGTTGATAATAATGACAGGAGTCAGTCAGAGAGACTCATCATGTTGATAATAATGACAGGAGTCAGTCAGAGAGACTTATCATGTTGATGATAATGACAGGAGTCAGTCAGAGAGACTCATCATGTTGATAATAATGACAGGAGTCAGTCAGAGAGACTCATCATGTTGATAATAATGACAGGAGTCAGTCAGAGAGACTCATCATGTTGATAATAATGACAGGAGTCAGTCAGAGAGACTCATCATGTTGATGATAATGACAGGAGTCAGTCAGAGAGACTCATCATGTTGATGACAGGAGTCAGTCAGAGAGACTCATCATGTTGATGACAGGAGTCAGTCAGAGAGACTCATCATGTTGATGATAATGACAGGAGTCAGTCAGAGAGACTCATCATGTTGATAATAATGACAGGAGTCAGTCAGAGAGACTCATCATGTTGATAATAATGACAGGAGTCAGTCAGAGAGACTCATCATGTTGATAATAATGACAGGAGTCAGTCAGAGAGACTCATCATGTTGATAATAATGACAGGAGTCAGTCAGAGAGACTCATCATGTTGATAATAATGACAGGAGTCAGTCAGAGAGACTCATCATGTTGATAATAATGACAGGAGTCAGTCAGAGTGACTCATCATGTTGATAATAATGACAGGAGTCAGTCAGAGAGACTCATCATGTTGATGACAGGAGTCAGTCTGAGAGACTCATCATGTTGATGACAGGAGTCAGTAAGAGACTCATCATGTTGATAATAATGACAGGAATCAGTCAGAGAGACTCATCATGTTGATGATAATGACAGGAGTCAGTCAGAGAGACTCATCATGTTGATGACAGGAGTCAGTCAGAGAGACTCATCATGTTGATGATAATGACAGGAATCAGTCAGAGAGACTCATCATGTAGATAATAATGACAGGAGTCAGTCAGAGAGACTCATCATGTTGATAATAATGACAGGAGTCAGTCAGAGAGACTCATCATGTTGATAATAATGACAGGAGTCAGTCAGAGAGACTCATCATGTTGATAATAATGACAGGAGTCAGTCAGAGAGACTCATCATGTTGATGACAGGAGTCAGTCAGAGAGACTCATCATGTTGATGACAGGAGTCAGTCAGAGAGACTCATCATGTTGATGACAGGAGTCAGTCAGAGAGACTCATCATGTTGATAATAATGACAGGAGTCAGTCAGAGAGACTCATCATGTTGATGATAATGACAGGAGTCAGTCAGAGAGACTCATCATGTTGATAATAATGACAGGAGTCAGTCAGAGTGACTCATCATGTTGATAATAATGACAGGAGTCAGTCAGAGAGACTCATCATGTTGATGACAGGAGTCAGTCAGAGAGACTCATCATGTTGATGACAGGAGTCAGTCAGAGAGACTCATCATGTTGATGACAGGAGTCAGTCAGAGAGACTCATCATGTTGATAATAATGACAGGAGTCAGTCAGAGAGACTCATCATGTTGATAATAATGACAGGAGTCAGTCAGAGAGACTCACCATGTTGATAATAATGACAGGAGTCAGTCAGAGAGACTCATCATGTTGATGACAGGAGTCAGTCAGAGAGACTCATCATGTTGATGACAGGAGTCAGTCAGAGAGACTCATCATGTTGATGACAGGAGTCAGTCAGAGAGACTCATCATGTTGATAATAATGACAGGAGTCAGTCAGAGAGACTCATCATGTTGATGATAATGACAGGAGTCAGTCGGAGAGACTCATCATGTTGATAATAATGACAGGAGTCAGTCAGAGAGACTCATCATGTTGATAATAATGACAGGAGTCAGTCAGAGAGACTCACCATGTTGTTAATAATGACAGGAGTCAGTCAGAGAGACTCATCATGTTGATAATAATGACAGGAGTCAGTCAGAGAGACTCATCATGTTGATAATTTTTACATTTTAGTCATTTAGCAGACGCTCTTATCCAGAGCGACTTACAGTTAGTGAATACATATTTTAATTTTTTTCATACTGGTCCCCCGTGGGAATCGAACCCACAACCCTAGCGTTGCAAACGCCATGCTCTATCAACTGAGCTACATCCCTGCCGGCCATTCCCTCCCCTACCCTGGCCAATTGTGCGCTGCCCATGAGTCTCCCGGTCGCGGCCGGCTACGACAGAGCCTGGATTCGAACCAGGATCTCTAGTGGCACAGCTAGCACTGCGATGCAGGAGACTGATAATGATGGATAATGATGGATCAGAACCACCATGACTAACCTCGTCTGAGACCAAAAGATTTGTGTTGGCTCCCCAAGCTATATGCCATGTCTTCAGCTCACCGGGCTAACACTCTCTTCTCAATATCCATATTGAAACCCTACATGGATTAGTGTAGAGGCCCGCAGTACAGTGAAAGGGGAGCGTGGAAACAGTAAGTCTGACTGACACAGGGTGGTTTCTGCCTCAGTCTCAGGGTGGCCAGCCAGTCTCAGGGTGGCCAGCCAGTCTCAGGGTGGCCAGCCAGTCTCAGGGTGGCCAGCCAGTCTCAGGGTGGCCAGCCTGTCTCAGGGTGGCCAGCCAGTCTCAGGGTGGCCAGCCAGTCTCAGGGTGGCCAGCCTGTCTCAGGGTGGCCAGCCAGTCTCAGGGTGGCCAGCCTGTCTCAGGGTGGCCAGCCAGTCTCAGGGTGGCCAGCCAGTCTCAGGGTGGCCAGCCTGTCTCAGGGTGGCCAGCCAGTCTCAGGGTGGCCAGCCAGTCTCAGGGTGGCCAGCCAGTCTCAGGGTGGCCAGCCAGTCTCAGGGTGGCCAGCCAGTCTCAGGGTGGCCAGCCAGTCTCAGGGTGGCCAGCCAGTCTCAGGGTGGCCAGCCAGTCTCAGGGTGGCCAGCCAGTCTCAGGGTGGCCAGCCTGTCTCAGGGTGGCCAGCCTGTCTCAGGGTGGCCAGCCAGTCTCAGGGTGGCCAGCCAGTCTCAGGGTGGCCAGCCAGTCTCAGGGTGGCCAGCCAGTCTCGCTGTACTGGAGCCTAGCCAGATATGTCTCTCTGTCTTTAATAAAGGACTGCTTAAACCAATCCATACCCTTCAGATCTGGAAAACATTGAATGGTTAGGCCAAAACGAAGGGATGGGGAGTGCATTGTTATTTGGTTGAATGTGTGGTTGTTACAGTAGGATGGCGGTTGTCTCAGTCTCCGGGTGGCCAATCACTCTGTAACTCTCCTGGCTCGCTCTGTGTGTGTGTGTGTGTGTGTGTGTGTGTGTGTGTGTGTGTGTGTGTGTGTGTGTGTGTGTGTGTGTGTGTGTCTGTGTGTGTGTGTGTGTGTGTGTCTGTGTGTCTGTGTGTCTGTGTGTCTGTGTGTCTGTGTGTCTGTGTGTCTGTGTGTCTGTCTGTCTATAATAAAGTATGTTCCCAGAGAGAACAACAGATTGCTTTACAACACCCTGATAGACCAGAGATCTGCAAGGCTCTGATAAGACCTGATTTAGACCAGTAACGATAGTGACCCAGCAGAAGACATAGGAAGCCTCATTGTGACGAGGAAGCCTAAACTGTGTGTTAATTTTCCTGGATTGTGTTTCTCTCTCCCCCTTCACTCTGCCTCTCATATGATCTCCCCTCTTCAGTCAGTGGCAGAGCTCCGTTGCTCCAAAAGTGGATAATTCACGATAAAAACGTCTATCTCTCATTATAGCAACATCCAGTGGACCACGTCACATAACAGCCATGTGTCTTGTGCCACGCAGATGTTCTTTGGAATGGATTAGGGGGAGAAGAAGTTGGGTTTTCCGTCAGTTTTTGGAACAGATGCTGTGTATTCTTCCTTAGTCTACCACAGCCTGGCCTGCCTACTTGGACAATGTTATGCTGCTGCATGATATTGAAACTAGACTTCTCCTGTATTATTTCCTCAGGTTTAAGCCTTGGAGCCAGCCAGCCAGCCAGCCAGCCAGCCAGCCAGCCAGCCAGCCAGCCAGCCAGCCAACCAGCCAGCCAGCCAGCCAGCCAGCCAGCCAGCCAGCCAGCCAGCCAACCAGCCAGCCAGCCAGCCAACCAGCCGGCCAGCCAGCCAGCCAGCCAGCCAGCCAGCCAACCAGCCAGCCAGCCAGCCAGCCAACCAGCCAGCCAGCCAGCCAGCCAGCCAGCCAGCCAGCCAGCCAACCAGCCAGCCAGCCAGTCAGCCAGCCAACCAGCCAGCCAGCCAGCCAACCAGCCAGCCAGCCAACCCCAGGGGAGACCTGGGAGAAGCAACCCCAGGGGAGACTTTGGAGGCCCTGTCCCAATGCACGTCCCAAATGGCACACTATTCCCTATATAGTGGCCCATAGGGCCCTGGTCAAAAGTAGTGCACTACATAGGGAATAGGGGGCCATTTGGGACTCAGGCCCAGTGTACAGTTACTTAGCTTTTCTCTGCACTCATCAATTCATAAATATCTCTCACAAAGCAAATGCTGAATGGGAAAAAAACTCTGTGGCAGGCAGAGAGAGGAAGGAAGGCTAGCTGCTGAAACATGGCCGCGGTTATGTCAAGGACTGTTCAATAAGATTGAAGTTCAACCTGGGTTAACTGGTTTATTAGAGGTAATGGTCTGGCTGAGGCTCTGGATGGTCCTGCGACACTGTTTTATTCTTTATCATTCTAACCTTTACACAATGTGTTAAGGTTTAACTATCTCCTCTCTACTAATGGTTTCTGTTTCATGGTTATTGTCATGGTTACAAGCAAAAATTAAAGCAGGAAGTACAAGTGACTCGCTCAATACGGAAGTGGTCAGATGACGCGGATGCTACGCTACAGGACTGTTTTGCTAGCACAGACTGGAATATGTTCCGGAATTCATCCAATGGCATTGAGGAGTACACCACATCCGTCACCGGCTTCATCAATAAGTGCATCGACAACGTCATCCCCACAGTCACCGTAAGTACATATGCCAACCAGAAGCCATGGATTACAGGCAACATCCGCACCGAGCTAAAGGCTAGAGCTGATGCTTTCAAGGAGCGGGACACTAATCCGGACACTTATAAGAAATCCCGCTATGCCCTCAGACGAACCATCGAACAGGCAAAGTGTCAATGCAGGACTAAGATTGAATCATACTACACCGGCTCTGATGCTCGTCGGATGTGACAGGGCTTGAAAACTATTACGGACTACAAAGAGAAACCCAGCCGCGAAATGCCCAGTGATGCGAGCCTACCAGATGAGCTAAATGCCTTTTATGCTTGCTTCGAGGCAAGCAACACTAAAGCATGCATGAGGGCACCAGCTGTTCCGGACGACTGTGTGATCATGCTCTGTGTAGCCAATGTGAGCAAGACCTTTAAACAGGTCAACATTCACAGTGCCGCGGGGCCAGACGAATTACCAGGACGTGTACTCAGAGCATGCGCTGACCAACTGGCAAGTGTCTTCACTGACATTTTCAATCTCTCCCTGACCGAGTCTGCAATACCTACATGTTTCAAGCAGACCACCATAGTCCCTGTGCCCAAGAACACTAAGGTAACCTGCCTAAATGACTACCGCCCCGTAGCACTCACGTCGGTAGCCATGAAGTGCTTTGAAAGGCTGGTCATGGCTCACATCAACACCATTATCCCAGAAACCCTAGACCCACTCCAATTTGCATACCGCCCCAACAGATCCACAGGTGATGCAATCTCTATTGCTCTCCACACTGCCCTTTCCCACCTGGACAAGAGGAACACCTATTTGAGAATGCTATTCATTGACTACAGCTCAGCGTTCAACGCCATATTGTCCTCAAAGCTCATCACTAAGCTAAGGACCCTGGGACTAAACACCTCCCTCTGCAACTGGATCCTGGACTTCCTGACGGGCCGCCCCCAGGTGGTAAGGGTAGGCAACAACACATCTGCCACGCTGATCCTCAACACAGGAGCCCCTCAGGGGTGCGTGCTTAGTCCCGTCCTGTACTCCCTGTTCACCCACGACTGTGTGGCCAAGCACGACTCCAAAACCTTCATTAAGTTTGCTGACGACACAACTGTGTTACTGTAGGCCTTATTTACCGAAAACGATAAGACACCCTATAGGGAGAAGGTCAGAGACCTGGCAGTGTTGTGCCAGGACAACAACCTCTCCCTCAACGTGAGCAAGACAAAGGAGCTGATCTTGGACTACAGGAAAAAGGAGGGCCGAACACGGCCCCATTCTCATCGACGGGGCTGTAGTGGAGCGGGTCGAGAGTTTCAAGTTCCTTGGTGTCCACATCACCATCAAACTATCATGGTCCAAACAGACCAAGAAAGTCATGAAGAGGGCACGTTATTATGTTGTTATGGTAATGTTGTTATGGTAATGTTGTTATGGTAATGTTGTTATGGCAATGTTGTTATGGTAATGTTGTAATGGTAATGTTGTAATGGTAATGTTGTTATGGTAATGTTGTAATGGTAATGTTGTTATGGTAATGTTGTTATGGTAATGTTGTTATGGTAATAAACACAGCCTAGCATCCCAAATGGCACCCAATTTCCTACCTATGTCAAAAGTATTTTGTCATGGGGCCGCGTGTAGCTCAGTTGGTAGAGCATGGTGCTTGCAAAGCCATGGTTGTGGGTTCGTTTCCCACATGGGGCCAGTATGAAAAAAATAAAAAATGATGCACTCACTAACTGTAAGTCGCTCTGGATAAGAGCGTCTGCTAAATGACTAAAATGTAAAATGTAAAGAATGGCCTTTTTCCCTATATTCAGATTACAACCCCTCACTTTCCGTTATTTGAAAAGGAAATCATCTCCCAAATATCACTATTTCAAAAACAAGCCATAGAAAGTTGGTTGCAATTTCAATTTAATCCTCCAGAAATGACAGAACAAATAATGCAACAAATATTGTTGTTAAACTCAAATATACTAATTGACAAAACACATTTTTTGGGGACAAAATGTTTAAAAAAGGTATAATCTTCGTAAATGATATCATCGGTAGAACTGGTGGAGTTATGTCACACATGCAGCTAACAAAAACATATGGAAATGTCTGCTCTACCCAAAATGACAACCAAATAATTGCAGCATTACCGCAAAAATGGAAGAGGAAAGTGGAAGGGAGAGAAAGTAAGGAACTTGTCTGTCGGCCTTGCATTAAAGAACATAACTGGTTAAAGAAAATTGTGATAAATAAAAAAGTATATCAGTTTCATTTAAGGACCAAAGGATTGACAGCCGTCCCATATAGATTGCAAAATAGTAATTTTTGGACACAGGTCCATGAATGGCTAAAGGATTGCAATATTTACCTGGAGCTAACCTTGCAGATAGCATTACTGGCTGATCTGAAAAGTCATAGTCAATCGATCAATAACATAATAATACTTTTAGCAAAAAAATATTTTTTCAATTCACAATCTGTAGAAACAATGAGAATAGAAAGGTTCAGAACTTTTGTAAGACATCACAGTACAGTTGAAATATACAGTGAGGGAAAAAAGTATTTGATCCCCTGCTGATTTTGTACATTTGCCCACTGACAGAGAAATGATCAGTCTATAATTTTAATGGTAGGTTTATTTGACCAGTGAGAGACAGAATAACACCAAGAAAATCCAGAAAAACGCATGTCAAAAATGTTATAAATTGATTTGCATTTTAATGAGGGAAATAAGTATTTGACCCCTCTGCAAAACATGACTTAGTACCTGGTGGCAAAACCCTTGTTGGCAATCACAGAGGTCAGACGTTTCTTGTAGTTGGCCACCAGGTTTGCACACATCTCTGGAGGGATTTTGTCCCACTCCTTTTTGCAGATCTTCTCCAAGTCATTAAGGTTTTGAGGCTGACGTTTGGCAACTCGAACCTTCAGCTCCCTCCACAGATTTTCTATGGGATTAAGGTCTGGAGACTGGCTAGGCCACTCCAGGACCTTAATGTGCTTCTTCTTGAGCCACTCCTTTGTTGCCTTGGCCGTGTGTTTTGGGTCATTGTCATGCTGGAATACCCATCCACGTCCCATTTTCAATGCCCTGGCTGAGGGAAGGAGGTTCTCATCCAAGATTTGACGGTACATGGCCCCATCCATCGTCCCTTTGATGCAGTGAAGTTGTCCTGTCCTCTTAGCAGAAAAACATCCTCAAAGCATAATGTTTCCACCTCCATGTTTGACGGTGGGGATGGTGTTCTTGGGGTCATAGGCAGCATTCCTCCTCCTCCAAACACAGCGAGTTGAGTTGATGCCAAAGAGCTCGATTTTGGTCTCATCTGACCACAACATTTTCACCCAGTTCTCCTCTGAATAATTCAGATGTTCATTGGCAAACTTCAGACAGGCATGTATATGTGCTTTCTTGAGCAGGGGGACCTTGCGAGCACTGCAGGATTTCAGTCCTTCACGGCGTAGTGTGTTACCAATTGTTTTCTTGGTGACTATGGTCCCAGCTGCCTTGAGATCATTGACAAGATCCTCCTGTGTAGTTCTGGGCTGATTCCTGATTGAAATCTGATTGATTGATTGCTTCTGTGGACAGGTGTCTTTTATACAGGTAACAAACTGAGATTAGGAGCACTGCCTTTAAGAGTGTGCTCCTAATCTCAGCTCGTTACCTGTATAAAAGACACCTGGGAGCCAGAAATCTTTCTGATTGAGAGGGGGTCAAATACTTATTTCCCTCATTTGACATGCGTTTTTCTGGATTATTTTGTTGTTATTCTGTCTCTCACTGTTCAAATAAACCTACCATAAAAATTATAGACTGAATATTTATTTGTAAGTGGGCGAACGTACAAAATCAGCAGGGGATCAAATCCTTTTTTCCCTCACTGTATATGGCAAATATAAATCCTATATGGATGGTGTTATAGATGGGAGGTGTTGAATGGAATTGAAGGATGGGACTAAAACTACTAACAACAAATAATAACCAGATAACTAATAATGTAAGCATACTGTTTCCATAATAAGTATATAGGTTGTAGGTTGGGAGCTTTTTTGAAAGAGCACAGTTAGAAAGATATGGCATATAGAAGCGAACCAGATGGACATCATGAAAATGATCGGAGAGATTGAGAGTAGAGGAAGTTCAGGAGAAAAAACAAACAAAATATAATTATTTGTTAATTGACTGTGTCCATAAAATGTAGATAGTAGGCATAAGCTGGAAGTAGAGGCCTAAGCATTGTTGTTCACTAGTTTCCTCCAAGTAGGGAAAGGGTGGTGGGGTTGGAAAGTAATAAAGGGGAATATATATTTTTAAAGGGTATGTGTATGTATGTATGTATTTATGTATGTATGTATGTGTGTATGTGTATATATATATGTATGTATGTATGTATGTATGTGTGTATGTGTATATATATATATATATATATATATATATATATATATATATATATATATGTATATATATATATATATATATATATATATATATATATAAAAACATGGGGGATTGGAAGTGATGCAGACAATTAAATTGTTGGAAGTTACAATCTATCTCCAATATTCAGCTGATCTACCCCCTAAAAAAAAAAGAAAAAAAAAGATGTCATGTAGGGAATTTGGAAGACATACAGGACCAGTGAAAGGTTTGGACACACCTAAATTCCAGGGTTTCTCTTTATTTTTACAATTTTCTACATTGTAGAATAATAGTGATGACATCAAAACTATGAAATAACACATATGGAATCATGTAGTAACCAAAAAAGTTTTAAACAATTCAAAATGTATTTTATATTTGAGATTCTTAAATTGCCACCCTCTGCCTTGATGACAGCTTTGCACACTCTTGGCATTCTCTCAACCAGCTTCATGAGGTAGTCACCTGGAATGCATTTCAATTAACAGGTGTGCCTTGTTAAAAGTTAATTTGTGGAATTTCTTTCCTTCTTAATGCGATTGACCCAATCAGTTGTGATGTGACAAGGTAGGGGTGGTATACAGAAGATAGCCCTATTTGGTAAAAGACCAAGGTCACCCTGTCGCGCTCACCCCGGTCATCATGAAGTGCTTCGAGAGGCTGGTCATGGCCCACATCAAGGGCAGCATTCCAGGTACTCTGGACCCACTCCAATCTGCCTACTGCTCCAGCAGATCCATGGAAGAGAACATTTACATCACTGTTCACACGGCCGTAACACACCTGGATATGAGGAACACCTATGTGAGAATGCTGTTCATTGACTACAGTTCAGCGTTCAACACTATTGTTCCCTCCAAGTTCGACACCAGGCTCAGAGCCCTGGGTCTGGACACTACCCTCTGAATCTGGATCCTAGACTTCCTGACGGGCAGACAACAGGACGGGAGGATTGGAAACAACACCTCCTCCACACTGACTCAACACAGGGGCCCCCCAGGCCCAACAACACCTCCACTTCCTACTACCGCTGCACCATCGAGAGCATCCAGACCGGTTGCATCATGGCCTGCTCCGCCCATGACTGCAAGGCCCTCCAGTGGGTGGTGAAGACAGCCAAGTGCATCACTGGGACCGTGCTCCCACCCATCCAGGACATCACTGGGACCGTGTTCCCATCCATCCAGGACATCACTGGGACCGTGTTCCCATCCATCCAGGACATCACTGGGACCGTGCTCCCACCCATCCAGGACATCACTGGGACCGTGCTCCCACACATCCAGGACATCTACTCAAAACGGTGCCTGAGGAAGGCATGCAGCATCATCAAGGACCCAACACACCCTCCAGCCACGTGCTGTTCTCTCCCTTATCGTCTGGCAGACGGTATCGGAGCATGAGGTCTGATACCAACAGGCTCAGAAACAGTTTCTATCTACAAGCCATCAGACTGCTGAACACTTCAACTGGACTGACCACCTGCTCTGATTCTTTGCACCTTAGCGCGCGCACACACACACACACACAGACACACAGACACACACAGACACACACAGACATACCAAAACACGTGTAAATATAAATTGCCCCTTCCTGTATTATACTGATGCTAAAATGTCTATTCTATTCTACTGAGACATTTACTTTGTGTTCCTATTCTTATCTTTTATTATTTCTTATTGTTGTTGCATTGTCGAGAAGAAACCTGAAAGTAAGCATTTCGTTGGATGATGTATACAGTACCATGCATATCCCATACATTCGACTAATATAACTTTAAACAAACTGAAACCTACGTTTCTTATGGGACAAGTTCAGAGAGTCGTCCCCCCCCCCCCCCCCCCCCTCGCTTTGGCCCGTTTTATTCCATTCCGTGCCCTACTGAACATACCCCAGGTCTATCCATCATCAGAGTGAACCTGCTCCCTACAGAGCTCTAAAAGGAGAAAACAACACCTTGTCTAACCTGATTATCATTTGAGCTCAATTATCAGGTCACCCACTGAGTGTGTTACTTCACCTACAGTGCATTCACAACCCCTTGACTTTTTATTTATATTTTCTTGAGTTGCGGCCTGAATTTAAAATAGATTACATTTAGATTTTTTTGTCACTGGGCTACACACAATACCCTATAATGTCAAAGTAGAATGACGTTTTTTGAAATGTTTACAAATCAATTACTAATGAAAAGCTGAAACGTCTTGAGTCAATAAGTATTCAACCCCTTTTTTATGGCAAGCCTAAATAAGTTCAGGTGTAAGAATGTGCTTAACAAGTCACATAATAAGTTGCATAGACTCACTCTGTGTGCAATAATAGTGTTTAACATGATTTTGGATTGACTACCTCATCTCTGTACCCCACACATACATTTATATGTAAGGTCCCTCCGTCGAGCAATGAATTTCAAATAATGATTCAACCACAAAGACCAGGGAGGTTTTCCAATGTCTCTCAAAGAAGGGCACCTATTGGTAGATGGGTTAAAAAAAAGAGCAGACATTGAATATCCCTTTGAGCATGGTGAAGTTATTAATTACACTTTGGATGGTGTATGTACACCCAGTCACTACATAAATACAGGCATCCTTCCTAACTCAGTTGCCGGAGAGGAAGGAAACCGCTCAGGGATTTCACCATGAGGCCAGTGGTGACAGTTAAAGAGTTTTATGGATGAGAAAACTGAGAATGTATCAACAGCATTGTCATTACTCCACAATACTAACCTAATTGACAGTGAAAAGAAGGAATCCTGTACAGAATAAAAATATTCCAAAACATGCATCCTGTTTGCAACAAGGCACAAAAGAAATACTTCAAAAAATGAGGCAAAACAATTCACTTTCTGTCCTGAATACAAAGTGTTATGTTTGGGACAAATCCAATACAACACATTACTGAGTACCGCTCTCCTTATTTTCAAGCATAGTGGTGGCTGCATCATGTTATGGGTATGCTTGTAATCATTAAGGGAGTTTTTCAGGATAAAAATTAAACCGAATGTAGCTAAGCACAGGCAAAATCCTAGAGGACGATCTGGTTCAGGCTGCTGTCCACCTGGGAGATGAATTCACATTTCAGCAGGACAATAACCTAAAACACAGGGCAAAATCTAAACTCGAGTTGCTTACCAAGAGTGGCCAAGTTACAGTTTTGATTTAAATCTGCTTGAAAATCTATGGCAAGACCTGAAAATGGTTGTCTAGCAATGATCAACAACCAATTTGACAGAGCTTGAAGAATTTTGAAAAGAATAATGGGCAAATGTTGTACAATCCAGGTGTGGAAAGCGCTTAGAGACTTACCCAGAAAGACTCACAACGGTAATTGCTGCCAAAGGTGCTTCTACAAAGTGTTTACTTAGGGTTGGTGTGAGGTGTGACCCTGGTGCGGTGCAGGATAGACAGTAGACAGAGATGGTGAAACTAGGATCTTTACTGGTGGTTCCAAAACCAGGATACAAAATAACGGACTTATATAAATAAAGGAGGAGCAAATTGGTCTCCAAAAACAGGCTGACAGCAAACATACGAAATACTAACTACGACTGAAAACAACAATGAAACAGGGAGAACACTTCTCAAGTACCTGTACATACGTCTCGCGATCAGACACTGATTAGTACTATTTGGCATCGAGAACTAGCAGAGAAAACAGAGCAAGGGAACACAGGGAAGAGAGGGCATAAATATTCAGGTGAACAGGTAGACACAGGTGACACCAATAGGATAATGATTAGTCCAGAGTGAGTGAGGAGGTGCCTAAGGTTGTCGGAGGATGACACCTAGTGGGTCGCTCCGGAACTGCGACCCCCTCCTGTAACATATTTCAGTATTTCATTTTCAATAGATTTGCAAACATTTCTAAAAACACGTTTTCACCAGGTCATTATGGAGTATTGTGTGTAGATGGGTAAAAAATAAATATTTAAAAAATGTTTTATTCCGTCTGTAACGCAAAATGTGAAATAACTCTGAATACTTTCTGAAGGCACTGTCTTGGAGATGAGGTATCAAGAGTTAACTAAATCCCATAGTCTTATACATTTTGTTTTTTACGAGTCTCTTTGAGGATGCAAAAAAATCCATAATATTTTCCAGCTTCTTTGTCTCTCTACCAAGGGAAACATCCTGGTCCCTACGTGATGTCAGCATGTTACCCCTGTTACACAAACCTTAGGACTTAAACTATAAGCTGTCAATCAAACTATTCAGTCTCTGAAGCTTGGTTGGTAGAGGTTTCCAACATTGAATGTTGGTTTCTTAGATCATTATTCGGATAGACAGAGAGTTGGACATCAGATATGCATAGCGATTCATCCAATTCCCTCTCGCTCTGATGTTATTTTACCACAGGGGATAAAATAAAGAGAGGAGAGCTATGCTGTCTACCTACCTACCAGCCAAGCCTTGATCAGATTCAGAACTCATCCTGATGCAAAAAAACCATCAATGACATCGATGACACAAGGCAGCTTTTGGACAATCAGAGCCTGGGTTTAGGATAGGAGGAGGATAGGAGGATAGAATGAGAGGTGGATAGGAAGTCAGTCACTCACTCAGTCACTCAGTCAGACACTCACTCAGTCACTCTCTCAATAACTTCTGAGTTTATAACTCAGTCACTCACTCAGATACTCACTCAGTCACTCACTCAGTCACTCACTCAGTCACTCAGTCACTCAGTCACTCAGTCACTCAGTCACTCAGTCACTCACTCAGATACTCACTCAGAGTCACTCACTCTCCCCCATAGGGCTCTGGTCAAAAGTAGTGCACTCTATAGGGACTAGGGTACAATTTGGGATGCATAAGGTCTATAACAGTTCTTAATATACCCTTCAGATAGGGACCTCCTGGGAGCGTTTATACAATAATATCTGTCACGGCGGAGGGACGGGAGCAGAGATAGGTCGTGATGGATCACCCTGTCACCACTGAGGGATTATGACTCCAGGCATGAAAGTGTTCCGGCTAAGCACTTCATCATGGCCAATAGTTTTTTTTTTTTTTTTTACGACATTGTGGCAAAGCCTTCACAGTTCCACACTGTCAGGGGCTGTGTCCCGAATGGAACCCTGTTCCCTTTTTTTATGGGCCCTGGTCAGAAGTAGTGCACTACAGAATATAGGCGGTACGGTGCGATTTGGGACACATCACTGGGAATCCACTGGAGACTAAGGAAGACACGTGGCAGACCGTGAGACATGGACGCGGAGGATCATTCTCACTAACAGACACTGCCCCCTCTGAGGTGTGACAGAAACCATTTAGCTTATGGCAGAAGAAGAAGCCATCACAAAAAAAAAAAAAAGTGGTTTTCTGTAAGCAACATGTCATTGATCAGAGGGTAATCTGATGTCTTAGGGTCCATCACTACGTAGACTCTGATCTCTTAGGGTCCATCACTACGTAGACTCTGATCTCTTAGGGTCCATCACTACGTAGAGTCTGATCTCTTAGGGTCCATCACTACGTAGACTCTGATCTCTTAGGGTCCATCACTACGTAGAAAGTCACCTCAGTTTCCTGGGATGACAATTCAAACCAAAATGCAACACAACAGGAGCTGCAAGCTACTGTATGTCTCAGAGGGGATTGGGCTCTTCAATCTTCCTGGTGCCAGAGGTATGGATCGCAGAATGCTGCTCTCTCCTCAGGGAATATAGGAGAGGCAGGGCAAACAATACATTTACTTGGCTGAATGCTTCCATATATAAAATATATATATAGTTTTAATGCAATATTAATCATTTTCAGTGCATACTGTACCTTAGTGACTTCTGAGTTTATAGCTACTGCTATTTCTGCTATAGCTGACTAACTTATTTTTTTAGTGATGATCATTCATACACTCTATTATTCTCCTCGTGAAAAAAAAAATACATTGTTTAGTAATAGTTTTAATTTAAATCAAAATCAGGAAGACAAGAGATTAAATAACCTCTACTAAAGCACTTAAGAGTCCACATGGAATAATCCTAATTTTACTCACTAATCTTCCAGTCTTAAAGGAACTTAAAGAAGTCATATGTCCTCTTCTTACATCTGCTTTTAGGGATTTAAAGTATTTTATCGAGGTGATAAAACAGTAGTTTAACATGTGGGACGTACTGCTGTATTCCATCTTCACGTCGTTCCTCTAAGTCAAGCAATTCATTAGAATGTTTGTGCTCAGATACTTAGTGGCAAACAGAAAACGTTTTTAATTTGAAGAACAAAGTTGTGTTTTGGTCTAGCACCAATTTCACCTGAAGGTAAAAGATCTAACAGCCTTTCTTTCTTTACTTCTACACAATGTTCAGCCGACATTCAAAGACTCCAGGTTTCCTTTCAGTCCAGTTCTGAACACTCAATGAAAAAGGGGAAATTGCTAACTAAATTTTTTTTCCAACCATGACTCCATGCTTTATTAATGTGTGGGTTACTGTGTGAAATCATTACTCTATCCTTTATTAATATGTTACTGTGTGAAAGTACAATTTGGTGGAAATGTATGTGTGTGTGTATGTGTGTGTGTGTGTGTGTGTGTGTGTGTGTGTGTGTGTGTGTATGTGTGTGTGTGTGTAACTTCACATGAAATCCAGCCACATAAGTCAGCGTGTCATCGCTACAAACACACACACCTACACACCTACACACCTACACAAGCACCACTTCTCTTCTCCCAGCCTGAGAGGAGAGAATGTCTTTGAAAATGAAAATGATTGGCCAAACTCACTGCACTGCTGTCTTTCACTTAATCTATCTCCTATGTGTCTTTGCTAAGAAATCAAAACTATTCTTGATGAAAATCCAAAAGGCAAAACTGGGAAAACAAGGATGTTAAACACAAGACCTTACTGTATCAGTCAGTAGATTCCCCTGCAGGTTTTTAAAAAAATCTACCAATGTTCATGCAGGTTGGCTCAGCTATAAAAATCTATCAATGTTCATGCAGGTTGGCTCAGCTATAAAAATCTATCAATGTTCATGCAGGTTGGCTCAGCTATAAAAATCTATCAATGTTCATGCAGGTTGGCTCAGCTATAAAAATCGACCAACGTTCATGCAGGTTGGCTCAGCTATAAAAATCTATCAACGTTCATGCAGGTTGGCTCAGCTATAAAAATCGACCAACGTTCATGCAGGTTGGCTCAGCTATAAAAATCTACCAACGTTCATGCAGGTTGGCTCAGCTATAAAAATCGACCAACGTTCATGCAGGTTGGCTCAGCTATAAAAATCGACCAACGTTCATGCAGGTTGGCTCAGCTATAAAAATCGACCAACGTTCATGCAGGTTGGCTCAGCTATAAAAATCGACCAACGTTCATGCAGGTTGGCTCAGCTATAAAAATCGACCAACGTTCATGCAGGTTGGCTCAGCTATAAAAATCGACCAACGTTCATGCAGGTTGGCTTAGCTATAAAAATCGACCGACGTTCATGCAGGTTGGCTCAGCTATAAAAATCGACCGACGTTCATGCAGGTTGGCTCAGCTATAAAAATCGACCAACGTTCATGCAGGTTGGCTCAGCTATACTGTCAATGCACACTATATGCCTGTAGCATTATGTAACAGATATTGCCAGTACATTACATGGCGGGAACCAAACAATGAACGTGTGGCTGTGTTTCTTGGCGGGGACGGTGGTGTCGTGGGGTTGTGGAGGGAGGCCGTCTGGACCTGGCACAGGGATTACATGGAGCCGCTGTGTGTTGTGAGGGGGAGGGGACCGACAGGAAATGACACACGCATTACCCAGCCTGCCTCAGTGGGAGTGAGGAGGAAGTAGAGAGACCTGCAGGACAAACTGTGTCTGAAAACATTTATACATTGGAGAATAATAGTGAAGACATCCAAACTAATGAAATAACACATATGGAATCATGTAGTAACCAAAAGAGTGTTAAACAAATCAAAATATATTTTATATTTGAGATTCTTCAAATAGCCACCCTTTGCCTTGATGACAGATTTGCACACTCTTGGCATTCTCTCAACCAGCTTCACCTGGAATGCTTTTCCAACAGTCTTGAAGGAGTTCCCACATATGCTGAGGACTTGCTGGCTGCTTTTCCTTCACCCTGCGGTCCGACTCATCCCAAACCATCTCAATTGGGTTGAGGTCGGGGGATTGTGGAGGCCAGGTCATCTGATGAAGCACTCCATCACTCTCCTTCTTGGTAAAATAGCCCTTACACCGCCTGGAGGTGTGTTGGGTCAATGTCCTGTTGAAAAACAATTGATAGTCCCACTAAGCCCAAACCAGATGAGATGGTGTATCGCTGCAGAATGCTGTGGTAGCCATGCTGGTTAAGTGTGCCTTGAATTCTAAATAAATCACAAACAGTGTCACCAGCAAAGCACCCCAACACCATAACAACTCCTCCTCCATGCTTTACGATGGGAACTACACACAAGGAGATAATATGTTCACCCACACCGCGTCTCACAAAGACACGGTGATTGGAACCAAAAATCTCAATTTGGACTCATCAGACCAAAGGACAAATTTCCACCAGTCTAATGTCCAATGCTCGTGTTTCTTGGCCCAAGGAAGTCTCTTCTTATATTTGGTGTCCTTTAGTAGTGGTTTGTTTGCAGCAATTTGACCATGAAGGTCTGATTCACACAGTCTCCTCTGAACAGTTGATGTTGAGATATGTCTGTGACTTGAACTCTGTGAAACATTTATTTGGGCTGCAATTTCTGAGACTGGTAACTCTAATTAATGTATCCTCTGCAGCAGAGGTAACTCTGGGTCTTCCAATTCCTGTGGCGGTCCTCATGAGAGCCAGTTTCATCATAGCGCTTGATGGTTTTTGCGACTGCACTTGAAGAAATTTTCAAAGTGCTTTACGTTTTCCGTATTGACTGACCTTCATGTCTTAAAGTAATGATGGACTGTCGTTTCTCTTTGCTTATTTGAGCTGTTCTTGCCATAATATGGACTTGGTCTTCTACCAAATAGGGCTATCTTCTGTATACCCCCTCTACCTTGTCACAACACAACTGATTGGCTGAAACACATTAAGAAGGAAAGAAATTCCACAATAATTAACTTGTAAGAAGGCACACGTGTTAATTGAAATGCATTCCAGGTGACTACCTCATGAAGCTGGTTGAGAAAATGCCAAGAGTGTGCAAAGCTGTCATCAAGGCAAAAGGTGGCTTGAAATATATTTTGATTTGTTTAACACTTTTTTGGTTACTACATATGTAAAAACATTTTAAAATAAAGAAAAACCCTTCAATGAGTAGGCGTGTCCAAACTTTTGACTGGTAGTGTATATATATATATATGTGTGTGTGTGTGTGTGTGTGTATGTCAGTGGTGTAAAGTACTTAGGTAAAAATACTTCAAAGTACTACTTAAGTCATTTTTTGGGCTATCTGTACTTTACTTTACTATTTACATTTTTGGCAACTTTTACTTTTACTTCACTACATTCCTAAAGAAAATAATGTACTTTTTACTCCATACATTTTTCCTGACACCCAAAAGTACTCGTTACATTTTGACAGGAAAATTGTCCAATTCACACACTTATCAAGAGAACATCCCTGGTCATCCCTACTGCCTCTGATCTGGTGGACTCACTAAACACACATGCTTCATTTGTAAATTATGTCTGAGCGTTGGAGTGTGCCCCTGGCTATCTGTCAATAAAAAATAAATGAAAATTGTGCCGTCTGGTTTGCTTAATATAAGGAATTTGAAATGATTTATACTTTTACTTTTGATGCTTAGTACATTTTAGCAATTCCATTTACTTTTGATAATTAAGTATATTTTAAAACAAATACTTTTACTCAAGTGGTATTTTACTGGTTGACTTTCACTTTTACTTGAGCCATTTTCTATTAAGGTATCTTTACTTTTACTCAAGTATGACAATTGAGTACTTTTTCCACCACTGGTGTGTGTGTGATCACAGCTTGTGATAAGCAACGGGTGGTCATGTCAGAACTGTCATGGCAGCAGAGGGCCACAGTGGCATAAGACATGTGGGGAAAGTGACAGGTCACGCCACAGTGGTTTCAAGGTTAAGGATTTTGAATATGCACTCATAAACATATGCACATACTGTAGGCCTAGTTACATTTACATATTAGTCATTTAGCAGACGCTCTTATCCAGAGCGACTTACAAGAGCAATTAGGGTTAAGTGCCTTGCTCAAGGGCACATCGACAGATTTTTCACATAGTCGGCTCGGGGATTAGAACCAGCGACCTTCCGGTTACTGGCACTACGCTCTTATCCACTAAGCTACCTGCCGCCCCACGTTGTCCCCACATTGCATTGATTATTGTTCTTCTGAAAGCCAGTCAGCTAACTCCATCCTAACTCATTAATTATTTCCGTTGCTGCATTCAGCGAATCTCTCATTACTGTTATTGATTGATTGATTTCCGATTGATTTCTTGTGGTTTACTATTTCAGTCTTGTTGTGTGATGATTAACTTCTTCCCCTAAGTTTCCTGACTCAATATGGCCAGTCAATATGAAGCTAAACAGAACAAAACAGACCAAACACTTTCAGATGCAGAGAGAGAGCTCCTCTGCTTGCACTTGAGAGAGAGATAAAGAGAGAGAGAGAGAGAGAGAGAGAGAGAGAGAGAGAGAGAGAGAGAGAGAGAGAGAGAGAGAGAGATAAAGAGAGAGAGAGAGAGAGAGAGAGAGAGAGAGAGAAAGAGAGAGAGAGAGAGAGAGCGAGAGAGAGAGAGAGAGAGAGAGAGAGAGAGAGAGAGAGAGAGAGAGAGAGAGAGAGAGAGAGAAAGAGAGAGAGAGCTCCTCTGCTTACACTTGAGAGAGAAAGAGAGAGAGAGAGAGAGAGAAAGAGAGAGAGAGAGAGGGAGAGAGAGAGAGAGAGAGAGAGAGAGAGAGAGAGAGAGAGAGAGAGAGAGAGAGAGAGAGAGAGAGGGAGAGAGAGAGAGAGAGAGAGAGAGAGAGAGAGAGAGAGAGAGAGAGAGAGAGAGAGACGGTGGAATATATATATATATAAAGAAAAAGAAACAGGAATCGAAAGGGTCAGAGAGAGTCAAAAAGAGCGAGTGAGAGAGAAAGAAAGCTCAGCGAGAGAGAGCATCCAGCCTGAACCCCACCAGAAGATTAGACTCCTTCCCTGTCTCCCTCAATGCAATGCTGCAACATTTGATAGGCAGGCTAAACTCTTAACAGGCTTTTCCTTCACAGCATCCTTCCAAGCTGCTTTGGAACCCGGCCTGTCAGGACACATCACACATCCCAGAGGGTTCCCCCAAATTGATCAGCCACTGAGAGATTACTGGGCAAAAAGCATTTTCAATCTCCTCGTGAAATCCCACATACACTCAACCAACCCCACCATCAGTGCAGTGCACCACCAGTGTGCCACCAACAAATCGTCCGATTTGAATATCAGTGACAGTTTACTATAGCATTCATCTGGGGGTGATGTTTTCAGGTACTGAGCCTATACACCTATGAGTACAAACAACAGCCTTGGATCTAGAATGAAGGCCTATACAGAAAACAACAGCCTTGGATCCAGAATGAAGGCCTATACAGAAAACAACAGCCTTGGATCCAGAATGAAGGCCTATACAGAAAACAACAGCCTTGGATCTAGAATGAAGGCCTATACAGAAAACAACAGCCTTGGATCCAGAATGAAGGCCTATACAGAAAACAACAGCCTTGGATCCAGAATGAAGGCCTATACAGAAAACAACAGCCTTGGATCTAGAATGAAGGCCTATACAGAAAACAACAGCCTTGGATCTAGAATGAAGGCCTATACAGAAAACAACAGCCTTGGATCCAGAATGAAGGCTTATACAGAAAACAACAGCCTTGGATCCAGAATGAAGGCCTATACAGAAAACAACAGCCTTGGATCCAGAATTAAGGCCTATACAGAAAACAACAGGCTTGGATCCAGAATGAACGCCTATACAGAAAACAACAGCCTTGGATCTAAAGTTCTGACTGACATCCTGTTGAGAACTAACTAACTAACATGTTTGCAGACAAAGTATTCCTTTTATCATTTGATTCTGTGCTGCTCTTCAAAAAAATAGATAAACATCTGCATAGAAACTGTGCAAATTAAAAACTTTGGGTTGTCATTGTGTTAATTTGGTAGCAGTTTTTCAAAATCAACAATGTAGTTTAATCATGTATTGATTTGAATTACACATTCATATTACCAGTTGGATATGCAGCACAAATCATGAAGTTTGGGCTTGGAGGATGTGGGTCGTTGAAGAGGGTTTGGAGACGTATAACTGTACTGGAGATTGCACTGCCCTCTATTGATTGACAGTGGAACTTCAGCCTCTTATACAGTTGAAGTCGGAAGTTTACATACACCTTAGCCAAATGCATTTAAACTCAGTTTTTCACAATTCTTGACATATAATCCAAGTAAGAATTCCCTGTCTTAGGTCAGTTAGGATCACCACTTTATTTTAAGACTGTGAAATGTCAGAATAATATTTATTTCAGCTTTTATTTATTTCATCACATTCTCAGTGGGTCAGAAGTTTACATACACTCAAATAGTATTTGGTAGCATTGCCTTTAAATTGTTTAACTTGGGTCAAACGTTTCGGGTAGCCTTCCACAAGCTTCCCACAATAAGTTGGGTGAATCTTTGCCCATTCCTCCTGACAGAGCTGGTGTAACTGAGTCAGGTTGGTAGGCCTCCTTGCTCTCACACGCTTTTCAGTTCTGCCCACAAATGTTCTATAGGATTGAGGTCAGGGCTTTGTGATGGCCACTCCAATACCTTGACTTTGCTGTCCTTAAGCCATTTTGCCACAACTTTGGAAGTATGCTTGAGGTCATTGTCCATTTGGAAGACCCATTTGCAACCAAGCTTTAACTTCCTGACTGATGTCTTGAGATATTGCTTCAATATATCCACATAATTTTCCTTCCTCATGATGCCATCTATTTTGGGAAGTGCACCAGTCCCTCCTGCAGCAAAGCACCCCCACAGCATGATGCTGCCACCCCCGTGCTTCACGGTTGGGATGGTGTTCTTCGGTTTGCAAGCAACCCCCTTTTTCCTCCTAACATAACAATAGTCCTTATGGCCAAACAGTTCTGTTTTTGTTTCATCAGACCAGAGGACATTTCAAGCGTAAAAAAGAATGTCTGCAGCATTGAAGGTCCCCAAAAGCACAGTGGCCTCCATCATTCTTAAATTGAAGAAGTTTAGAACCACCAAGACTCTTCCTAGAACTGTCCGCCGGGCCAAACTGAGCAGAAGGGCCTTGGTTAGGGAGTTGACCAAGAACCCGATGGTCACTCTGACAGAGTTCCTATGTGGAGATGGGATAACATTTACATTTACATCATTTAGCAGACGCTCTTATCCAGAGCGACTTACAGGAGCAATTAGGGTTAAGTGCCTTGCTTAAGGGCACATCGACAGATTTTTCACCTAGTCGGCTCGGGGATTAGAACCAGCGACCTTTCGGTTACTGGCACAACGCTCTTACCCACTAAGCTACCTGCCGCTATAACCTTCCAGAAGGACAACCATCTCTGCAGCACTCCACCAATCATGCCTTTATGGTAGAGTGGCCAGACAGAAGCCACTCCTCAGTAAAAGGCACATGACAGCTCACAGTCCTAAAGGACTCTCAGACCATGAGAAACAAGATTCTCTGGTCTGATGAAATCTTTGGACTGAATGCCAAGTGTCACGTCTGGAGGAAACCTGGTACCATCCCTACGATGAAGCATGGTGGAGGCAGCATCATGCTGCGGGGATGCTTTTCAACAGCAGGGACAAGGAGACTAGTCAGGATAGACGCAAAGATGAACGGAGCAAAGTAGAGAGAGATCCTTGATGAAAACCTGCTCCAGAGTGCTCAGGATCTCAGACTGGGGGCGAAGGTTCAGCTTCCAACAGGACAACGACCCTAAGCTCACAGCCAAGACAACGCAGGAGTGGCATCGGGACAAGTGTCTGAATGTCCTTGAGTGGCCCAGCCAGAGCCCGGACTTGAACCTGATCGAACATCTCTGGAGAGAACTGAAAATAGCTGTGCAGCAACGCTCCCCATCCAACCTGACAGAGCTTGAGAGGATCTGCAGAGAGGAATGGGAGAAACTCCCCAAATACAGGTGTGTCAAGCTTGTAGCGTCATACCCAAGAAGACTCTAGGCTGTAATCGCTACCAAAGGTTCTTCAACAAAGTACTGAGTAAAGGGTCTGAATACTTATGTAAATGTGATATTTCATTTTTTTAAAATTTTTATTAAATTAGCAAACATTTCAAAAAATGTGTTATTGCTTTGTCATTATGGGGTATTGTGTGTAGATTGATGAGGGAAAAAAACAATTTAATCAATTTTAGAATAAGGCAGTGACGTAACAAAATGTGGAAAAAGTCAAGGGGTCTGAATACTTTCCCGAATGCACTGTACATTGTAATATTGTTGTATGGTGGTATTATACATTTTGTAGATATGTAGTGGTGTAATAATGTTATATGATGTACTGTTTTATATTTTGTTTTATATGTTATGTAAGTGCCTTAGAGTGTTTGGACCCCAGGAAGAGTAGCTGCTGCCTTGGCATTATTAGGGATCCCTAATAAATACAAATACAAATGCGATCTCACAGTTCAATGCTAAACCACTTCTATGCTCGCTTCGAGGCAAGCAACACTGAAGCATGCATGAGAGCACCAGCTGTTCCGGATGACTATGTGGTTTTGAACCCTGTTACAGGAGGGGGTCGCAGTTCCAGAGCGATCCACTAGGTGTCATCCTCCGACAACCTTAGGCACCTCCTCACTCACAGTCGGGACTAATCATCATCCTATTGGTGTCACCTGTGTCTATCTGGTTCACCTGTGTATTTATGCCCTCACTTCCCTGTGTTCCCTTGCTCAGATTTCTCTGCTAGTTTCTCTATGTCCAGCACTACAACTCAGTGTCTGATCAGAGACCTATGTACAGGTACTTGAGAATGTTCTCCCTGTTTCATTATTTGTTTCAGTCTTAGTTAGTATTTCGTAATTTGGCTGTCAGCTGGTTTTTGGAGACTTATTTACTCCGCCTTTCTTTTATTGTGTTAAGTCTGTTATTTTCAATTTTGGCTTCGGGACCACCAGTAAATATCCTTGTTTCACCATCTCTGCCTATTGCCAACTGTATATCCTGCACCGTACCTGGGTCAAACCTCACCCCAACCCTTACAGAACCTGATCGAACATCTCTGGATCCATCCAACCTGACAGAGCTTGAGAGGATCTGCAGAGAAGAATGGGAGAAACTCCCCAAATACAGGTGTGCCAAGTGTCATATCCAAGAAGACTCTAGGCTGTAATCGCTGACAAAGGTGCTTCAACAAAGTACTGAGTAAAGGGTCTGAATACTTAAATAAATGTGATATTTCAGTTTTTTATTTGTAATAAATTTGCACACATTTCTAAAAACCTGTTTTTGCTTTGTCATTATGGGGTATTGTGTGTAGATTGATGAGGGGGAAAGAAAACTATTTAATCAAGTTTAGAGTAAGGCTGTAACGTAACAAAATGCGGAAGAAATCAAGGGGTCTGACTACTTTCCGAATGCACTGTATAGGGCATAGGGTGCCATTTGGGATCTATGTTACGGCTTTCTAAGACATTCCTTCCATGTAACACAGCCAAGATAGGAGCCATCTCTGATGGAAAGACAGCACCCCAATCTCTGGCAGATGCTATGGTCCGTGTGTGCGTGTGCAACAGCCCCATTTTGAATGTATCCCAAATGGCTACATAGTGTATTTCTTTTGATCAGGGGGCTACTTTCTTTGTATCTACCTACATGAAAAAAAATACTATAGCATACTATGGTCTAGATACTGTAGTATTAAAATATTAATATACTATAGCATTGCAGACTTTGCTTCACGGTTGGGACGGTGTTCTTCGGCTTGCAGGCAACCCCCTTTTTTCTCCAAACATTCATTTTGACAAAACAATTAAATTTTTGTTTCATCAGACCAGAGGATATTTTTCCAAAAAGTATGATCTTTGTCCCCATGTGCAGTTGCAAACCGTAGTCTGGCTTTTTCATGGCGGATTTGGAGCAGTGGCTTCTTCCTTGCTGAGCGGCCTTTCAAGTTATGTCAATATGTGTACCTGTTTCCTCCAGCATCTTCACAAGGTCCTTTGCTGTTGTTCTGGGACTGATTTGCACTTTTCGCACCAAAGTACATTCATCTCTAGGAGACAGAACGCGTCTCCTTCCTGAGCGGTATGACGGCTGCGTGGTCCCATGGTGTTTATATTTGCATACTATTGTTTGTACAGATGAACATGGTACCTTCAGGCATTTGGCAATTGCTCCCAAGGATGAACCATTCTTGTGGAGGTCTACAATTTTTTTTCTGAGGTCTTGGCTGATTTCTTTTGATTTTCCCACGATGTCAAGCAAAGAGGCACTGAGTTTGAAGGTAGGCTTTGAAATACATCCACAGGTACACTCCGGGATTCTGACCTTCTAGGCAGAGTTGCAAAGAAAAAGCCATATCTCAGACTGCCCATCTTAATCTTTTATTTTTATTGGCCAGTCTGAGATATGGCTTTTTCTTTGCAACTCTGCCTAAAAGGTCAGCATCCCGGAGGTCAGCATCTCCACCACATGGCCTCAAACTGCACCATTTTGTTTCTCTCCGTCGCCCACGCACTTTCAACATTTAGATAGTAAAGCATTTGACTTTTCCATTGCGTTAACGATGGAGGATTGGTTAGATGATTAACGAGAAAAGTAACATCCAGCCCATCGGGTATCTCACTGCAACCTCATATGCCATGTCTTGAAATAGCAGACATACGGATTAAATGTACATTTACATTGTAATACTTTTGACAGCCAGCGTTCTAACTCCGCCCATAACTTTAGGACTTTACAGCGTTCCCAAAAAGCATGGATTATTGAGTCTTTGTTAGTTTTACTCTTAAGACATGACTATGCTGTTTTGCTGTAGAATTTGTGAATTTTGTCTATTGTGTAATAAATTATATACATTAGTTTATACTGGATTAAGCGTACATTTTCGTTAACTGTAATTTAGTTAGTTATGTTACAACTTTCCCTCCATCTTGTGCTATTATCAGTTAATTTTATGTCTTGGTTCCCAGTAGTTTATATTTTCTTCTAAGAGATTGTCAGTTGGATCGGCTCTCTGAAAGGTTTGGTATATCTTACCTATCATATGAATGTCCTTTTCTGACTCAAATAGGATTCCCTCAAGATTGCTCTGAAGTGCAAAATATTTAAAATAGACATTTCTTGATATGACATTTTAAGTTGCATGTATTTGAAAATATCTACATTGGTCAGTCCAAAATTGCGTTTTTTTATTCTGTCATGGAAATAAATGTATTTCCTATTACCAAGTCATTCACGGTTATAGTTTTCCATGTGGACCAATTTCTCGGTGAATTCTGAAAAGCTATCCAAGGATTGTTCCATAGAGTTGTTTTATTTATGGAGTGTTATTGGTTCTTGTAGAATACGTTTCATTTTCTTCCATATTGTTATAGTTTTCTTAACTATGAAGTTGTTAATGTTCTTAGCTTTATCATTTGAAAATAGACACGTGAAAAGATTCTGGGGATGAGCATGTGCATCTTTAATATGTTACCCATTGTTCCTCTTTAGTGCATTTAACTATATGTTGCAAGTAAAAGCCCTGGGTGGCGAGATTTTATTTTTGGTGTATTCTGAAAATAGTTTTAGCAAGTGGGGGCATTGAGTTTTCAATATTGGTCAGGTATATCAGCATCTGCAAATAAGTTTAGTTTATATTAATGTTTACCAATACTGATACCTGTTATGTTTGGATCCTGTCTAATTCTTTCTGCAGGCGGTTTAATTGCCAGTGCAAACAGGAGGGGGGAGAGGGGACATCCCTGTCTTGTGCCCCTTTCTAAAACAAATTCATCAGATCATGTATTATTTGTGTATATGTTTGCTTTAGGACATTTATATAATATTTTTATTACATTTATTATTTCAGCTGGAAAGTTAAAAGCTTCCAATGTTTTGAATAGAAAAGGCCATTCAAGACGGTCTAAAGCCTTTTCGGAATCAACAGTGTCACGGATTCTGCCGAGGCTGCCCCTCCTCCTTGCTCGGGCAGGTTTCGTCGTTCGTCGTCACCGGAGTACTAGCTGCTGCCGATCTATGTTATATGTTTCTATGTTCTACCTGTTGTGTCAGATTGTTTCACACCTGTTGCCCATCTTGTGATTACTCCGCCCCTATTTAACCCTGTGGCTCCCATTGTGTTCTGTGCGTGTTTGTTGGCTGATGTTGTTGGTGAGCGGGTTTATTCCTCCCTGCGTGGAGGCTTCTTGTTTCTTTACATGTATTAGCAAAGATACGTTTTTTCATTGAGTTCTGTGTCCTGCGCCTGACTTCAGTCTACCGCATACACTGACATCGTGACAGAAACACGCACCTGACGCGCGGCTCCAGCCGTGCGTCGACACCGGCCTCAGGGACGGCCAGGAGGACGCGGCGCGGGGCGAGTGGGATGACCGTCTCAGGTGAGTAGGCACCCGACTAACCCAGAGTTCCCTGTTGCTAATATGTGTATCGACATTATGTTTCCAGATTTTTCTCCCCATTCCCAGCATAAGGCGCTAGTAGATTCAGGCGCGGCTGGGAATTTTATTGATCGCCAGTATGCACGTAGCCTAGGGATTCCCACAGTGTCTGTTGATAAACCTTTCCCTGTTCACGCATTAGATAGTCGCCCGTTAGGGTCAGGCATAATCAGGGAGGTCACTGCTCCACTGCTAATGATGACGCAGGGGGGTCATGAGGAGAGGATCAGCCTCTATCTGATTGATTCTCCTGCGCATCCTGTGGTGTTGGGACTTCCCTGGTTAGCCATTCATGACCCCACGATTTCATGGCAACAGAGGGCTCTCAAGGGATGGTCCAGTCAGTGTTCAGGGAGGTGTTTAGGAGTTTCCTTGGGGGCAACTTCGGTGGAAAGTCCAAACCAGGTTTCCACCATGCACATTCCATCTGAGTATGCCGATTTGGCTATCGTCTTCAGTAAAAAGAGGGCGACTAAACTACCACCCCATCGTCCGGGGGATTGTGCAATAAATCTCCAGGTAGGAGCTGCACTTCCCCGGAGTCAAGTGTATCCTCTGTCACAGGAGGAGAAGGCGGCTATGGAGACATATGTCACCGAATCTCTGAGGCAGGGATACATTCGGCCATCCACTTCACCCGTTTCCTCAAGTTTCTTTTTTGTGAAAAAGAAAGATGGTGGGTTACGCCCGTGCATTGATTACCGTGGCCTAAATCAGATTACCATCAAGTACAGCTATCCATTACCTCTGATAGCTAGTATGACGGAATCATTGCACGGGGCACGCTTTTTCACAAAATTGGATCTTAGGAGCTCGTACAACCTAGTGCGTATCCGTGAGGGAGATGAGTGGAAGACGGCATTTAGTACCACCTCTGGACATTTTGAGTATCTGGTCATGCCATACGGGTTAATGAATGCTCCTTCAGTTTTCCAATCATTTGTGGATGAGATTTTCAGGGACCTGCACGGACAAGGGGTAGTGGTGTATATTGATGACATCCTTATATACTCCGCTACACGGGCATAGCATGTGTCCCTGGTGCGTAAGGTGCTTGGAAGACTGTTGGAGCATGACCTGTATGCTAAGGCAGAGAAATGTCTGTTCTTCCAGGAGTCCATCTCTTTCTTGGGGTACCATATGTCAGCGTCAGGGGTGAGGATGGAGAGTGACCGCATTTCGGCTGTGCGTAATTGGGCGACTCCAACCACGGGAAAGGTGGTGCAGCGATTTTTGGGTTTTGCTAATTACTACCGGAGATTTATCCGGGGCTTTGGTCAGGTACCAGCTCCCATTACCTCATTAATGAAGGGGGGGCCGGTGCGTCTGCGGTGGTCAGCGGAGGCGGACAAGGCTTTTAGTCGTCTGAAAAACCTGTTTACCTCGGCTCCAGTGCTGGCTCATCCGGACCCCTCTTTAGCCTTCACGGTTGAGGTGGACGCGTCCGAGGCTAGAATAGGCGCTGTACTGTCTCAGCGCTCAGGTACGCCACCTAAACTCCGCCCCTGTGCCTTCTTTTCGAAGAAGCTCAGCCCGGCGGAGCGCAACTATGATGTGGGGGACCGGGAGCTGTTGGCTGTGGTCGAAGCTCTGAAAGCGTGGAGACATTGGCTTGAGGGGGCTAAACACCCTTTTCTCATTTTGACTGACCACCGCAATCTGGAGTACATCCGGGCAGCGAGGAGGTTAAACCCTCGCCAGGCAAGGTGGTCCATGTTTCTCACCCGTTTTGTTTTCACCCTTTCTTACAGGCCAGGTTCCCAGAACGCTAAGGCAGATGCTCTGTCTCGACTGTATGACACGGAGGGGAGTTCCGTGGAGCCCACTCCCATACTTCCGGCATCGTGTCTGGTGGCACCGGTGGTGTGGGAGGTTGACGTGGAGATCGAGCGGGCGTTGCGCAACGAACCCACTCCTCCTCAGTGTCCAGAGGGTCGTGTGTATGTACCGCTTGATGTTCGCGTTCGGTTGATCTATTGGGCTCACACGTCACCCTCCTCTGGTCATCCTGGTATCGTTCGGACAGTGCACTGTCTTAGTGAGAAGTACTGGTGGCCCACCTTAGCTAAGGACGTGAGGGTTTATGTTTCCTCCTGCTCGGTGTGCGCCCAGTGTAAGGCTCCTAGACACCTGCCAAGAGGTAAATTGCAACCTCTACCCGTTCCACAACGACCATGGTCCCACCTATCGGTGGACTTCGTGACGGATCTTCCCCCCTCACAAGGGAACACCACGATCCTGGTCGTTGTGGATCGGTTTTCTAAGTCCTGCCGCCTCATTCCGCTGCCCGGTCTCCCTACGGCCCTACAAACAGCTGAGGCCCTATTTACACACGTTTTCCGGCACTACGGGGTGCCTGAGGATATAGTGTCTGATCGGGGTTCCCAGTTCACCTCTAGGGTTTGGAGGGCGTTCATGGAACGTCTGGGAGTCTCGGTCAGTCTGACCTCAGGATTTCACCCCGAGAGTAACGGGCAGGTGGAGAGAGTCAACCAGGAGGTGGGTAGGTTTCTGAGGTCGTATTGCCAGGACCGGCGGGGGGAGTGGTCGGTTTACCTCCCCTGGGCAGAGATAGCCCAGAACTCCATCCGCCACTCCTCTACTAACCTGTCTCCGTTCCAATGTGTATTAGGTTATCAGCCGGTCCTGGCACCTTGGCATCAGAGCCAGATCGAGGCTCCTGCGGTGGACGAGTGGTTTCGGCGCTCGCAGGAGACCTGGAACGCTGCCCATGTACGCCTGCAACAGGCCATCAGGCGACAGAAGGCGAGCGCCGACCGCCACCGCAGTGAGGCCCCGGTGTATGCACCGGGGGACCGGGTCTGGCTCTCGACCCGAAACCTGCCCCTTCGCCTGCCCTGCCGGAAACTGGGTTGGCGGTTTGTGGGGCCATTTAAAGTCCTGAGGAGATTGAACGAGGTATGTTATAGGTTACAACTTCCTACTAATTATCGTATTAACCCCTCGTTCCATGTGTCTCTCCTCAGGCCGGTGGTAGCTGGTCCACTCCAGGAGTCGGAGATACGGGAGGTTCCTCCGCCCCCGCTGGACATTGAGGGGGCACCGGCGTACTCGGCTCGGTCCATATTGGATTCGAGGCGTCGGGTGGGGGGCCTGCAGTATCTCGTGGAGTGGGAGGGGTACGGTCCGGAGGAACGGTGCTGGGTTCCTAGGAGGGATATCCTCGATCCATCCATGTTGAGGGATTACCACCGCAATCATCCCACTCGCCCCGCGCCGCGTCCTCCTGGCCGTCCCCGAGGCCGGTGTCGACGCACGGCTGGGGCCGCGCGTCGGGGGGGGGGGGGTACTGTCACAGATTCTGCCGAGGCTGCCCCTCCTCCTTGCTCGGGCAGGTTTCGTCGTTCGTCGTCACCGGAGTACTAGCTGCTGCCGATCTATGTTATATGTTTCTATGTTCTACCTGTTGTGTCAGATTGTTTCACACCTGTTGCCCATCTTGTGATTACTCCACCCCTATTTAACCCTGTGGCTCCCATTGTGTTCTGTGCGTGTTTGTTGTTTGTTCGCTGATGTCGTTGGTGAGCGGGTTTATTCCTCCCTGCGTGGAGGCTTCTTGTTTCTTTACATGTATTAGTAAAGATACGTTTTTTCATTGAGTTCTGTGTCCTGCGCCTGACTTCAGTCTACCGCATACACTGACATCGTGACAAACAGCCATTATTGATCAATCTATATCTTGTTTTTTTGCATATTGTATTAAACTGCAACATGTTCTTGTATTTGTTTCTAAGTGTCTATTTTTAATAAACCATTTTTGATTGACATGTATCAAGTCTGGTAAGACTTTTGCAATTCTATTGCTTATGAGCTTTGTTATTATTTTACTGTCATAATTAATTAAACTTGGTCTGTAATCAGCAGGGGACTCTCCAGATTTTCCAGATTTTAATATAACTGAAATACCAGTTTGATACATGGAACTAGGAAGTACTGAATTGAGTGTGTTGTCATGTGTGTAAATAGGGGCGCTACTTTGTCCCAAAATGTTGAATAGAATTCTATGGTAAAGCCATCCATTCCTGGTGTTTTTCTCCACGCAAATGTTTTAACAGTATCTAATATTTATTTTTGGGTGATTTTATTGTCTGCTGATAATTGCTCCAAGGTTGTTGAGTCTAAGAAGGCTTTAGGATCAGTCCCACAGTTGTCTAATTCTGATTTATATAGATTTTCATAGAAACTTTAAAAATTGTTGTTAATTGAGTTTGTTTTCTAATTAACGCATTTGTATCTTTATCTTTTCAAATTATAATTGGTTTGGCGTGTACAGCAACGACGCCGTACAGCCTATACACACTAGGTACTATTCCAGGTACTATTGGTGCTTTCAAGACAACTGGGAACTGAAAAAAAAGAAGGTCCAATCATGACGTCAGTGATCTTCAGGTCAGAAAGTCAGAGCTCTAGAAAGATGCCAGAGTTTCCGAGTTGGATGACGGTTCAAAAATATTTCCCAGTCAGAGCTCGTTTTTTCCCACATCTTAAACACACTGAAGTCAGAAATGTGTTGAGTTCCCAGTTGTTTTGAACGCGGCAAAATCTCTTACCTGAACATGACCTAGGGGTGCTTTTATGGAATTCTTCTTCTTCTTCCTCTTCTTCTTCTTCTTCTTCTTCTTCTTCTTAGTTTCATGGCAGACTACATCTATTTGTGTATTGCCGCCATCTACTGTACCGGGTCTTCTTTGATATTACTACGCTCCGCAAACAAATGCTATAGGTGCATGCCTCCACCCACTGCCCTGGCTGTATATCAGCCCAAATAATTAACTAAATAAAACTCTACAAAATAAACCATAGCAAAAACTTTACGTACTCCTTTATTCAGATTCAACTGCCAACGCCCATCCCTACAGGCTCTGGGGCCTGAGAAGGAAGAGCATCTTCGGACAGAACTCTTAACCAGAACTCTTTACTAGAACTCTTTACAATGTTTCGGCGGTGTGGTGAAGTCCAGGAGACCCAGAAACCTTTCAGCTGCAGATACTACTATGTCCAGTTTCTTGGAATTTTTGTTAGTTTGTGCAGTACAATTAAATCACATGCGCAATAAACACCATGAAATCCACCTTCTTCAAGATCAGCATATCAGTTTCCCTCAACTGTTGAACAACACTCTGAATCTCCACAGTCTGCGGAGCATCCGCTGCCATATCTTCAGCTCCCCTCGCTCCTTTGACTATTTCACGTGCCTCCGTGTAGGAGACCTGCTGTATAGCCCTGACCCTTGCCACTTCATACTCCTTTACCCTAACCGGGAACTCCAGGGAATTGGGAACGTGGTTGCCATCACAATTACAACATCGTACACCCTCAGATTCTTCAACAACATTCCTTCGGCATACACTTGATACATGTCCATACCTTTTGCAATTCCGTCAAAACAACGGCTTGGACAGAAAAGCTCTCACCGCATATCTAACATATCCCATCTTCACATGTGAAGGGAGATACTCTTCGTCAAACATCAATAATACAGACTTTCTTATTTTCCCACTAGACAGTTCAGCCTGCGTTTCTCCAGCTACTCCTGGTATGCTCCTCGTAAACCACCAGGCCTCCACATCCAACGCCACACCAGAGATGACACCTTTTTTAACGGTGCTCTGCTACAAAAATCCAAACTCTCCACTTCACAAGTCGATAGTTTGTCCTTAATGCCTTTTCCTTCTGCAGTATATAGTGACCACTACACGACCGAGGGATACTGCAGTGTGGAGTATAGGATTCTACAGTATACTACAAGATTCTATAGTAAGCACTACACGACCGAGGGATACTGCAGTGTGGAGTATAGGATTCTACAGTATACTACAAGATTCTATAGTCAGCACTACACGACCGAGGGATATTGCAGTGTGGAGTATAGGATTCTACGGTATACTACAAGATTCTATAGTCAGCACTACACGACCGAGGGATACTGCAGTGTGGAGTATAGGATTCTACGGTATACTACAACATTCTATAGTAAGCACTACACGACCGAGGGATACTGCAGTGTGGAGTATAGGATTCTATTATATTTATTCTGTGGTTACTTATTTACCTTCTACAGTGCCTTCAGAAAGTATTCACACCACTTGACTTTTTCCACATTTTGTTGTTACAGCCTGAATTTAAAAATGGATTAAATTGAGACTTTGTGTCACTGGCCTACACAAAATACCCCATAATGTCAAAGTGGAATTATGTTGTTGAATTTTTTACAAATTAATTGAAATTTAAAAGATGAAATGTATTGAGTCAATAAGTATTCAACCCCTTTGTTATGGCAAGCCTAAATATGTTCAGTATTAATGTGCTTAAGAAGTCACATGATAAGTTGCATGGACTCCCAACCTCCCTTCTGAACTGAATGTTCATTATTAGAATATATGAAAAGTCAGCAATAAACCCAGTCCACCGTACCATACCATCACCCCTGGGTTCCTATTAGACATCTTCCAGTACCGTCAGAGTTTTTCTATTAAACAACTTCCTATTGTTGGATTTGAACTTGAACCTTTGGAATCAGAGACAGATGCTCATGCCCATCTGCCATCCCTGTCCACAACGCCCTAGAAACACCAAAACCTACTTGAATGTAACTGCACTCACTATTACCCAAGAGGCCGGTTTCCACGTCATCTCCCGACATCCATGGACATTGAAAACTGACTTGCATCACAGGTGATCTGGCTGCTCTGTACACCACACATACAATTATATGTAAGGGTCTTCAGTTGACCAGTGAATTATTTTTATTTATTTTTATTACTATTTTTCTCCCAATTTCGTGATATCCAATTGCGATCCAGTCTCAGGTGAAGGTCGAGAGGTGAAGGTCAAGTCATGTGTCCTCCAAAACATGACTGCGCTCCTTAACACCTGCCCACACCAATGTGTCGGAGGAAGCACCGTTCAACTGACGACCAAAGTCAGCCTGCAGGCGCCCGGCTCGCCACAAGGAGTCGCTAGAGCGCAATGAGCCAAGTCAACTCAGTTGCCGGAGAGGAAGGAAACCGCTCAAGGATTTCACCATGAGGCCAATGGTGACTTTAAAACAGTTACAGTTTAATGGCTGTGATAGGTGAAAACTGAGGATGGATCAACAACATTGCCATTACGCCATAATACTAACCTAATTAACATAGTGAAAAGAAGGAAGCCTGTACAGAATATCAATATTCCAAAACATGCATCCTGTTTGCACTAAAGTAATACTGCAAAATATGTGGCAAAGCTATTCACTTTTTGTCCTGAATACAATGCGTTATGTTTGTGGCAAATCCAATACAACACATTACTGAGTACCACTCTCCATATTTTCAGCACAGTGGTGGCTGCATCATGTTATGGGTATGCTTGTAATCGTTAAGGACCAGTGGAGGCTGCTGAGGGGAGGACGGCTCATAATAATGGCTGGAAGGGAGCAAATGGAATGGCATCAAACCATGTGTTTGATGTATTTGATACCATTCCACTGATTCCGCTCCAGCCATTACCACGAGCCCGTCCTCCCCAATTAAGGTACCACCAACCTCCTGTGTTAAGGACTGGGGAGTTTATCAGGATCAAAAAGAAACGGCACGGAGCTAAGCACAGGTAAAAACCTAGAGGAAAACCTGGTTCAGTCTGCTTTCCACCAGACATTGGTAGATGAATTCACCTTTCAGCAGGACAATAACCTAAAACACAAGGCCAAATCTACACTGGATTTGCTTATCAAGAAGACATTGAATGTTCCTGAGTGGCCGAGTTACAGTTTTGACTTAACTCTGCTCGAAAATCTATGGCAAGACCAGAAAATAGTTGTCTAGCAATGGTCAACAACCAATTTGACAGAGTTTGAAGAATTTTGAAAAGAATAATGGGCAAACATTTCACAGTCCAGGCGTAGAAAGCTCTAAGAATTTACCCAGAAAGACTCACAGCTGTAATCGTTGCCAAAGGTGCTTCTACAAAGTATTGGCTCAGGGGTGCGAATACTTATGTAAATGAAATCAAAATCAAATCAAATCAAATTGTATTGGTCACATGCGCCGAATACAACAGGTGCAGACATTACAGTGAAATGCTTACTTACAGCCCTTAACCAACAGTGCATTTATTTTTAACAAAAAAAGTAAAAATAAAACAACAACTAAAAAAGTGTTGAGAAAAAAAGAGCAGAAGAAAAATTAAATAACAGTAGGGAGGCTATATATACAGGGGGGTACCGGTGCAGAGTCAATGTGCGGGGGCACCGGCTAGTTGAGATAGTTGAAGTAATATGTACATGTGGGTAGAGTTAAAGTGACTATGCATAAATAATTAACAGAGTAGCAGCAGCGTAAAAAGGATGGGGTGGGGGGGCAGTGCAAATAGTCCGGGTAGCCATGATTAGCTGTTCAGGAGTCTTATGGCTTGGGGGTAGAAGCTGTTGAGAAGTCTTTTGGACCTAGACTTGGCACTCCGGTACCGCTTGCCGTGCGGTAGCAGGGAGAACAGTCTATGACTAGGGTGGCTGGAGTCTTGGACAATTTTGAGGGCCTTCCTCTGACACCGCCTGGTATAGAGGTCCTGGATGGCAGGAAGCTTGGCCCCAGTGATGTACTGGGCCGTACGCACTACCCTCTGTAGTGCCTTGCGGTCGGAGGCCAAGCAGTTGCCATACCAGGCGGTGATGCAACCAATCAGGATGCTCTCGATGGTGCAGCTGTAGAATTTTTTGAGGATCTGAGGACCCATGCCAAATCTTTTCAGTCTCCTGAGGGGGAATAGGCTTTGTCGTGCCCTCTTCACGACTGTCTTGGTGTGTTTGGACCATGATAGTTCGTTGGTGATGTGGACACCAAGGAACTTAAAGCTCTCAACCTGTTCCACTACAGCCCCGTCGATGAGAATGGGGGCGTGCTCAGTCCTCTTTTTTTTTCCTGTAGTCCACAATCATCTCCTTTGTCTTGGTCACGTTGAGGGAGAGGTTGTTGTAAATGAGATATTTCTGTATTTCATTCTCAATAAATTCGCAAAAAATGTCTACAAACATGTTTTCACTTTGTCATTATGGGATATTGTGTGTAGATGGGTGAGAAAAAAATATTTATTTAATCCATTTTGAATTCAGGCTGTAACACAAACAAAATGTGGATTAAGTCAAGGGGTATGAATACTTTCTGAAGACACGGTACATAGCAGTGAGGACTTGACTTAATTGAAATACGCCTTAGACTAAATACAGGCTCCTCTTTGACTATAAAGAGACAACACAGGCACTATAAGGGGTTTTCACTCTATTGTGAGTATACAGGTGTCATTAGGTTGTAAGGAGTTGTCACTTGCTGCATTGTAACTATTGGCCCGGGAACTAGGAAGCGACAATTCCATGTAATTTCTACATTAAAACGCTTGGAGCCCCTTTTGATTGACACATCATTTTCTTTACAGGTCGATTGGATTGTTTCAGAAGGCCTGAGTTGACAAAAATGCATACAGCCTTTGGTTTTTCAATTAACAGACATTTGTGTTGTACTGAACAGGCAGAACAGGCTGAACAGGCAGAACAGGCTGAACAGGCAGAACAGGCTGAACAGGCAGAACAGGCAGAACAGGCAGAACAGGCAGAACAGGCTGAACAGGCAGAACAGGCTGAACAGGCAGAACAGGCTGAACAGGCAGAACAGGCAGAACAGGCAGAACAGGCTGAACAGGCAGAACAGGCAGAACAGGCAAAACAGGCAGAACAGGCTGAACAGGCAGAACAGGCTGAACAGGCAGAACAGGCTGAACAGGCAGAACAGGCTGAACAGGCAGAACAGGCTGAACAGGCAGAACAGGCAGAACAGGCAGAACAGGCTGAACAGGCTGAACAGGAAGAACAGGCAGAACAGGCAGAACAGGCAGAACAGGCAGAACAGGCTGAACAGGCTGAACAGGCAGAACAGGCGGGTAGGGGGGATGAAGAAGAGTTGAATGGAAGAAAACTCACAGTGAAAGGTGAAAGGTGTGTATTCAACCATAATTGGACACAGAATCATGGTTAGCTTCTCTTCCCATTAAACTGGAACATTCCACAAATTAGACTCTTGTGGAACCTCAGTACAACCTTATC